>NW_027551605.1:1920000-2220000 GCF_051989575.1 Stigmatopora nigra
AAAAAGGTGCAAGTGAGACATCTAAATCAAATTCCATTTTTCAAACGTCTCTACATACTTATTATTACTATTATTTTTGTAATATATTTTTGTTTCAGAAGGAAAAATATTCTTAAAATTAAGTCCAAGTTACTTGTGAAAAGTAGAGAATTATATCATCATTACTTCCCTGATAATGTAATAAAGCTACAGTACTAGTTACTCAATTATGAATGTAACTGTCATTTTACTTGAAAAAAATATAATAATATGTAATTTGACTGCACACCAATTCAGGGTGATCCCTGCTGGGTACCCATAATTGGTGGGGATAGGCTCCAGCACAACCCACATCCGTTGTGAAGATACATAAGTGGTACGGAAAATAAGTAAACTAATAAAATATGATTTAAAAAATATATATTTTTCAAATTAATTAACAAAAAGTAAAGTATTGTTCATATTTTTAACATGAAGAGCATCCAGTCTCATTGTGTTTTTTTTTTAAATTTAGTTTTATGTGCATAAACTGGGTTTCTGTGTGTATTTAGTAAGTCATACTATTAGGACCTGCCCTACTCCATTAGACTGTCTCTGACCGGAATGCACCGGAATGCACCGGAACGGACCAGAACGGACCAAACCGGAAAGGAACGAACATGAACTGTTACTTTACTTGAAAAAAATACAATAAATATAATTTGACTGCACACCAATTCAGGGTGATCCCTGCCAGGTACCCATAATTGACCGGACCCGACCTCACGGACCGGACCTGACGGACCTGACGGACCTGACGAACCTGACGAACCTGACGGACCTGACGGACCTGACGGACCTGACGGACCTGACGGACCTGACGGACCGGACCTGGCAGACCGGACCTGACGGACGGGACTTGACTGACCGGACTTGACTGACCGGACTTGCCTGACTGGGCTGAGTGGAGTTTATTCATATAGAATTTATTCATCCCGTATTCAGGAAATTTCATTCTGGCTAATTGGGTGATTAGACAGAACAACTAAGCAAAATCACAAAGTAAAAAGCAAATCAAAGTCAATGGGATCATTAAGAATCACCAAATCAAATCATTAAGACATAATAGCAGGAAAAACTGGACTGACTGCCTGGACTGGACAGGGTTGATCAGCCCTTGTTATAAGCAAAATAGAATCTGAATGAAAGAATACTTGAAAGAAATTGTGATTTAATATTTTTTTTTAAATTTGAAGATGAGTTAATGCCACGTATTACAATACAGAAAATTGTGCAAACTTACCCCATTGGGAGGGTAGGAGATCCACTCAATATCAGTCTGTATTAACTTGGAGTCCAAAAGAATCACTAACAGAACCGAGACAAAGTTTGTTACGTATAACTATGGTAAATGACAGTCGGTAAAACGAATGTGCCATCTAATTTTTCTTATGTCTGGGCATACACAATACACCATATGCCACACACAAGTATCACACCTGCCATCAGCAGGTGCAATTCTACTGCCCATAAATGATATATTCATAATAAAATGTCATCATTAATATCAATACATAACAGGTCGTAATACATTTCACTAGAATTATGACAAAAGAAAAATCAAGTAAACACAAATTAATTCATTCCAAACCCCCCCAAAAACAGGATATTACAATGGAAAAACATATTTTATTGGTTGTAATTCACTATATACCAACAGAGTAACAAACAATTAGTGGTTATGATGTTTAATAATAAAATGGGCATTTCTTTATAGAACAGGGAGTTCGTGGAGAGAAAGAGAGATTGAGACTTGACGGATGCGCTTGTACATAATATAAACTTTAAATCTAACTTAAATGAACTTGGATTCCTTTAGACACACTTAAAACAAGTTTTAATCTGACTACACTAGATTTAAACCTTCTTGTGCAATACCCAGGGCAAAGAGGTTACCATATTTTCATGACTATAAGGCGCACATAAAAGTCTTAAATTTTCTCCAAAATAGACAGGGCGACTTATAATCCAGTGCACTTTATATATGGACCAAATACTTAAATTGTTATCACGATAAAATCAAATAAATCAGTCGATAGGACAACTATGGCAAGCAGCCCCCTCCACTACTATTTTCCCCTAGTTAAGTACTGCGCAGTGACTGCTGGGATATATAGTTCTTAATACACCCAGTTCTTCAATAAACCCATTATGACGGCGGGCACCAAATTAGTGTGCTTTCGGCTGTATTTACAAAAGAAATTTCTTTTGTAAACATCTAGCGGCTAGATGTTGGAGTCAACAGAGCATTCAAAGCTAGACTGCGAACTATATATATATAAATGCATAAATGTATAAATGTATAGATGTATAGATGTACACACACACACACACACACACACACATATATATATATATATATATATATATATATATATATATATATATATATATATATATATATATATATATATATATATATATATATATATATATATATATATATATATATATATATATATATATATATATATATATATATATATATATATATATATATATATATTTATAATGATATAAATACATATAAATACATACATACACGATGCATGGGTGATAAGACACAGATTTTTAGTATTTTAATGTTTGAGTCCTCATCAAACAGGACTATGAATAAAGATGCAATGCTTAATGCCTTTGACATGCTTATATCACCTTAAGTGACAATGATAACATGATTGTTATTGTCATTAATCTCAGTTATTTATATAGGTGGTATTTTTGTTGTTATTGTTGTGTTTGTCGTCCATGATATTTTTCGAATGAGTGAAATGAAATGACCAGCGTGATCGGGACTCTTAGTTGTGCTGAGTGAAAGATTTTGGCAATCATAAAATGTTTTCCGCGAACTGACAGCAGTGATGCTATTACAGAATAACCATTAATAATAGGCGTTATGACCGCCCAAACATTTGCGCGTTCCATTAAATACATGAAAAAGAATACATATCCATATAAAAGTGACAACTTGAAGAACTTACCTCTCTCGGCTGTATGCGCTTCCCAAAGGTTTATAAAAGAACATAAATGAAGGTAAAGGGGAATCCACGGGCATTTGATGAACACAAAAATCATGCTTTTGCCTTTGTTATCCACCGCTAACTCCTTACGGAACCTGCAGTATGTTCCTAATTGTGTTGTTCCCCACTGAAGTAGAACACTGCAATCGGGCCAGGCTCCATTCGGTAAGGCAAAATCAACCTAGCCCCCCCTTCCTTGATTTCAGAGTCTGGAAAATGTGTATTACGGTAAAGCGACCTTGTGGCTTTAGTATGAAAGTATCTAACTTAACAAAACTTACCTTCCTTAAAGGGAGTGGGCTGCTGATCCACTTCAGAGGGATACTGGGAAAGTACTGTCAAATAAATCTGATGTGTGTAAAAACAGATCTCGAAAAACTATTCCACTTTGGACATACACTACCTCTAACGACCCCAAGGACACTGGGGTAAATCAGTTTTGGCATTTCCATTTGTAAAGAAACTCAGTGTTTTGAATATTGAAACATGATTTTTGACTGTTATTTTTTTATAATTGCAGTTTTTCTTATTTTAATTTCATCCGTGAGAGATCCTAATAGTATTGCACTTTTGAGATACACTATACCACCCCGACAATTAAACCAAAAATGTCTTGTGAAAATCTAATGTGGAATTTAGAAAAAGAAGTACTTTGAAAGTAGTTCATTTTGGCTGTAATTTGGCCAATTTCAGTTCAGAAATTATTTTCAAAAGAATCTGTAAGATAACCAAAATCTATGCCAGTTTGAGACATGAGACCAGGGTTTCAAAACTATTCCGTCTAGGGCCTAGACGGAATAGTTTTGAATCATACGGCCCGCGGGCCGGATCCGCCCCGTCTGGTGGTTTGGTACGGCCCAGGGAAGGAAGCTGCATTGTATAAAAAATATTAATTTTCCTTTTAAATCTGTAGTTCTTGTATCATCCGCTAGGGGCGCAGTGTTTTAGTACGTGCAGACAACATGAATTGACATTTATTTATGTTCTTATGTTATTCTCTTGTTCATACTATATTGTTCATAATGTAAAAGGAAAATTCTTTTAATAAACATTTTGATAATTTACTCATTCTTTGCACTAATTATTAGTATTAGTGACTAATACAAAGGAAAAAAGTGGGATTATTGTTAGTTCTATGTAATCTTACAATGAGTTTACTGGTCCGGCCCGCTTGATCTCAAATTAAGCTGTATTCGCCCCGCAGACCAAATCGAGTTTGACACCCCTGGTCTCCGGCCACAGTGGGTTTTGGTCTTCCTTACAACGGACAGTTTAACCCAGAGGTGGGCAAACCTTTTGGCCCGGGGGCCACATTGACTTTAAAAATTTGACAGATGGGCCCGGTCAGCACAAGATACGATACATATAAAAAAACTGCATCCGTTAACAGTACAACTGAAAGAAACAGTAAAAAAAGACTAAAGTATTAACATACTCACTCATCATTAAAGTAAAAGTAGAAAGTACAAATTAAAGTAAAAAAGGAATGTATTAAGAAATATTAAAATGTAATATAAAAAAAGAAACGGGCTGTAAAACAAAAAAATAATAATAATAGTGGACAGAGACTGTGATGGCGCCATCTTGGGAAAAATAAATAAATAAATAAAAATATTATTTATTTGGACATTATTTGGACAATGTCTGCGGGCTGGATAAAAAGGCCCAGCGGGCCGTAGTTTGCCCATGTCTGGTTTAACCCCACAGGTGTCAAACCTCTTCATCTTAGCCGAGCTCTAATCGCAGGGGCAGCAGCTTCTGCAGCGTAGCCCAGACTTCCCTGTCCCCAGCCACTTCATCCAGCTCTTCTAGGAGGATGTCAAGGCATTGTCGAGCCAGCCAAGAGATATAGTCCTGCCAGCGTTTACTGGGTCGTCCCTGTCACCTCCTCCGGTGGGACTACCCTGAAACTCTACCAGGGAGACGTCCAAGAGGCATCCTAATCAGATGCCCTAGCCAACTCATCTGACTGTCTTAGGTGTTGTCTTTTGGGAGTTTAGTTTGCATTTGAAAGTAAGTGGGGTGTTATGAATTGGCAAGCCTATTAGAGGTGGATCCAGAACAACTAAGGAACGAAAACTATTCACAAAAACTAGAATTTATTGAACAAAAGGAGCACGCCAAAAAACGCAAGTAACAAAATGGGATAACAAAAATAGCACGACGAAGTCGGGGAAAAAATTAAATTTATTTATGTGTTCTGTAGTGTGTTGATACCGCCCCTGCCTCGTTGGCTTAATCATCTGCTCAAAAGACATGTCATTTTAGGCAGTAGAACATGACAGCCCCCCCCCCCCCCCCCCGAACTGACGCCCCCTTG
The DNA here is from genome assembly GCF_051989575.1 of Stigmatopora nigra. Taxonomy (NCBI): domain Eukaryota; kingdom Metazoa; phylum Chordata; class Actinopteri; order Syngnathiformes; family Syngnathidae; genus Stigmatopora; species Stigmatopora nigra. Next base: position 1,925,359 of record NW_027551605.1, read on the forward strand.
CGGACCACCTAGTTTTGCAGGATGGAGAGAGTGGAAATCCCTCACAAGTGATGGGTCGAGGATCCAGGAGCAGGGAATGCAGAAATTTTCCTCAGGGCCATACCCCTCCCAGTCGACCGTGCCCTGCTTACGGGGGTGGAGAATGGTCCAAATAGTGTAAACGGGACCACCACCGACCAGACGAGGGGCAGGAGGAAACACCAGCTCAGGGTTTAGAGGACAAGAAAACACCGGCTTGAGCAGAACCTGTCTTAGAAATATTACCCTGAGTTCCTATATAAAGACTGACCTACTATGAAGACCCGAATAATCATATGCCTACGATTATTTTTTCAACTCAAATTTTCGCATGCCTACGATTCTTATTCGGGTGCCTACGATTATTAATTTTTGCCTCAATTAAGTCCGTGCAGCAGCAACATTGTTCTATGTCATTAACTTTCTACGTGTAAAGCACACGTGCTGATTTTACTAACATACTAGTACTAGTAAGAACGTGCAATTGCCACTGGTAGAGTTGCAATATACATAACTACAATGTATTGGTAGGCCTAATATATACAAGAGTTACGTTATACGCAATTCATTGCAGCAATTATTTGCAACTGTAATACAACTTTGCAACACGATTATCCGTCACGAATTATCTCGTGCCTACTAATATTCATTATTTTTGGAATTTTCCACTGCCTACTATAATTCCGGTGCCTACTATTATTAATTCATTTGGAATTTTCCACTCCCTACTATTATTCCAGTGCCTACCATTATTCGGGTCTTCATAGTAGTGTTCATTCAGAGAGAATTGCGAGGAAGACAGGCTGTGAGAGGTTCACAGCTGTCGGAGCATTCTCCAACAATTCTGCAGTCCGGCGATAAACCTATTTCCTATTTAAATGGATCTCACTCTTTCTTAACCTGCTCCTGAAGTTGTATTTTCAGACCTATAATACTTTGGTGCCGAAAGCCCGAGGCACAACAGCAAATTGCCGGAGCGACGACGGAGCACGACGACAGCATCCTCCATTGAAAGGGTCAACCCGGCGGAAGTTCCCTCGCCGCTCCGGTGATCTGGTGACGGGTCCCCAAACTAGCGCAGGTTCAGAACGAAAAAGATCGTGAGTTCACCCTTTGATTTCTGTCTTCCAGCGAAGTGTGATAATTTGAATGAATATTATCACTGCAGTAGTATTAACAGTTTGCAGTCAGGGACCAACTTATGGTGATGCCTCTACAGAAAAACCATTAATAATAGGCTTTATGACCGCCCAAACATTTACGCGTTCCATTAAATACATGAAAAGAGAATACATATCCATATAAAAGTGACAACTTGAAGAATTTACCTCTCTCGGCTTTATGCGCTTCCTAAAGGTTTATAAAAGAACATAAATGAAGGTAAAGGGGAATCCACGGGCATTTGATGAACACAGCAATCATGCTTTTGCCTTTGTTATCCACCGCTAATTTCTTACGGAACCTGAAGTATGCTCCTAATTGTGTTGTTCCCCACAGAAGTAGAACACTGCAATCGGGCCGGGCTCCATTCGGTAAGTGAAAATCAACCTAGCCCCCCTTCCTTGATTTCAGAGTCTGGAAAATGTTTATTATGGTAAAGCGACGTTGTGGCTTCAGTATGAAAGTATCTAACTTAACAAAACTTACCTTTCTTAAAGGGAGCGGGCTGCTGATCCACTTCAGAGGGATACTGGGAAAGTACTGTCAAATATTTTTTGAGACCTAACACACGGGATGCACTTTCATGGATCTGGGGAGTTTAAGGCTTGATTCCTTGATCCAAATAGCAAGAGTGATATGTTAAAGTCTGTATAGGTATTCGATTATTGATGTCTTGGTGCAAGTATCTTGGCACACACGGGAGATTTTCCTCATTACAGTAAAAGTTGGATTGAGAATTACAAATAATCACTGTGTGATTATTTCTCCGTGTTTCAAGGTATGCTGGTTGTTGTAGAGGCCAGTTGAGTTTGTGGTTTGCAAGATACAGTGTTTAGCATGTGAGCAAGAAGATAATTTTTAGTAATGATTATTTACTTTCAATGTGAGTGCGTGAATGTCTGGAGTTGTAGGTAAAGAAAAGTGTTCAAACAAACGACCAGATGGGAGAAAATACGATCGGACATAACAACGACTCTTTCAATCACCATTCTTTGGGAAGTGTTTTTACAAAAGAAAATATGACAACTATGACAACGACCAAACTCTGGGCAAAGTCTGATTAATAAGTGGCAAGTCTCCATGACAACAACCAAACTTTGGGCAAACTCTGATTAATCAGTGGCAAGAGTCTCCATGACAACGACCAAACTTTGGGCAAAGTCTGATTAATCAGTAGTAAGTCTCCATGACAACGACCAAACTTTGGGCAAAGTCTGATGACTCAGTGGCAAGTTTCTATGACAACGATGTTTCTATACTTACAAAAACGGATACAATATGAACAAGCAATTGCCAAGCAACTGTCATTTTATCTTACAATCTTATCTTACAATTCCCCCCTGTTGTGAGTATAAAACATCAGAACTTTGTTAACGACTTGTGAACGAAATTATTCACAAATTACTTCGAACTGGAGTTTAGACCGACCAGAAGGGGGCGAAAATCCTCACGCAGTTGAGGGAAAATTTCTCCCTTGACCTCCCGCTGGGGACGATCGCCTCATGGTCTGGTGTCTCAGAATAGGAAAGACATAATCAGTATTAGACAGTAGCGCAACATCAGGGTCTGATCGGGGTATAGATTGTTGCATGTGTATACGAGTTAGCATTGCTGGGTTTCAACAATCACATTTGGAGTACTGCTGCTGCATTTTTATCAAAAAAATAATTCGACAAAATATATTTCCCATAATTTGTCACTGCCATTCCCGAAAAGGAGCCTAATGGCGATTTCGGAAAACAATTTCAAATTTCTAAATCTGTCAGGAGCAGCTCGTTTGCACCTCCTGGCTTGGCGTCATTTCATAGCAGCTGTGGACAGCATACGGCGCTACAAGGTATTATTCCCCATGCTTTGGTTCTGTTACGTTTGGGATAGGGAAGGGCTGTCCTCATGCTGGTGGGTTTTAATAACTCAAACAAGGTTTAAAAAACAACAAGGGCTTGAAAATCCCAAACGTAACAGAACCGAAGCATGGAGAATAACTCCTTGTAGCGCCGTATGCATGACACGTCGTGTTGTGCAGGAAATCACGTCATGGACATCCGCAGTCAATCCGACCAACATGAACCTAGCGGGACGCCCCCACCCTCGCGCCGACGCGCTTGTCGACGTCAGCCATCCTCCTCGAAGCCCCCCCGACCACACGGATTTAATGAGAAACCCCTCCAAATCATTTAGGGAGTTTATAATGGACACACTGTGGTGTGGGCACTTCAGGGACGTACTTGTAGCAGAGGAGCCCCGGCTAGGAGGAAATTCTGATCCTCCACCCACCATTACACCCTCCCACCGCTCACCCCGTCACTCTGGGCTGCCAGCACTATTAAGTCATGATACCCAGGTGCCGACACCCACAGTACATCGCCCATGTTATCTGATGTCAAGCTCCAGCAGATCTTTTTCTCAATGGAGGGACTCTGATTTTTCTGAAGGTGAGGATGATGGGGAGCTAATTGATTTCTTTGCCGGAGCTTCTGACTCGGACAGTGATTTTCTTGACCAATTCGGTGCCCGATACGCTCCACCAGAGGATGATGACCCCTACTTTTTTCCGATTATTCCAACCCGGATTACCCTGACCAGCATCTGGATGGTCGGCTGGCCCCCTACGATGGGCCACCACGTGGCGGCAGGGGTGCTGTGCCATCCTTCCGGAGGAGGTGGCGAGCGACGCGCCGCAGGGCGAAACGGGAGGAGGGCAAGGACACCCGAGCCCCAGACCAAGTTCCTTGCTCGACCGCACCCATCCAATCTCCTCGCCCGATCACACCTGTCCAGATGCCTCACACGACCATGCCGTTCCAACCTCCCCAAATTCCTGTACCGAAGCCACACAATAAACTCCCGTTGCCACTGGGGCCGCCAGTCGCACCCGTGCCTAAGCCACGAACCAGGCTTCCGGTGCCGGCTTGCCTGCCTAGTTCCTGTCTGCCTAGTTCCTGTCTGCCTAGTTCCTGTCCGCCTAGTTCCTGTCTGCCTAGTTCCTGTCTGCCTAATTCCTGTCTGCCTAGTTCCGGTCTGCCTAGTTCCTGTCTGCCTAGCTCCTGTCTGCCAAGTTCCTGCCTGCTTAGCTCCTGCCTGCCTAGCTCCCGTGTTACGTTCGCGTAGCGCAGCGCGACCGGGGGAAAGTTTACCCAGATGTGGTGACGCCGAAGGAAAAGGAGGCCGTTCCGTTACATTTGATTTCTTGGTTTAATTACTTGGCAAAAACTTACAAAAACAACTTGGGCTTGAAACAACTAACTAGAACTGAATATGAAACTTGATATTCCATGACGTAGCGTGGCGTCCAGTGATGTGAGCATGACAACGAGGAAACAACAAGTCGATCTGACGACGAGCAACACAACCCATAATCCTTAAGTAGCCCAGGAAAACGAAAAAAAAAAAAAAAATATATATATATATATATATATATATATATATATATATATATATATATATATATATATATATATATATATATATATATATATATATATATATATATATATATATATATATATATATATATATATATATATATATATATATATATATATATATATATATATATATATATATATATATATATATATATATATATATATATATATATATATATATATATATATATATATATATATATATATATATTTATATATATATATATATAAATATATATATATATGGTCATGTCTGGGTTCAAATCCAGGTCATGTTTGCGTGTTCTCCCCGGGCCAGTGTGGGTTTCCTCCAGGTACTTCAGTTTCCTCCCACATTCCAAAAACGTGTATAGTAAGCTGATAGAACACTAAATTCCCCCTAGGTGTGGGTGTGTATATATATATATATATATATATATATATATATATATATATATATATATATATATATATATATATATATATATATATATATATATATATATATATATATATATATATATATATATATATATATATATATATATATATATATATATATATATATATATATATATATATATATATATATATATATATATATATATACATCTCTCTCGCGCTAAGTTGTTTAGAGTGTACCACTCACTGGGGATATGGTTGCAACAACAAACAAACAAACACTAGATAATCAAAATATAGTAATGATAAATGAATTATCACAAAATTAGTATGTGTACTTTTTTCCTTGGGGTCACAATGGTGCTGGAGCCAATCCTAGCTGTCTCCAGGCCAGGAGTGGGGGACACCCTGATTCCATGGCCAGCCGATCACAGGGCACGAGGAGACGGACAACCCTGAAGATTCACACCCACACCTAGGGGGAATTTAGTGTTCTATCAGCTTACTATACACGTTTTTGGAATGTGGGAGGAAACTGAAGTACCTGGAGGAAACCCACACTGGCCCGGGGAGAACATGCAAACTCCACACTGGTCATGACCTGGATTTGAACCCAGGACCCCAGAGCTGAGGCCGACGCGCTAGCCCAGACATGACCACATCCGGCCCACTTGGCTTTTTAATCCGGCTCGCCGACGTTGTCCAAATAATGTTTTTATTTTAAATGTTTTTAATATTATTTTACGCAGAAGCCAGTGGCAGTAGCTCTGCCCACTCATTTGTTTTCCGTGTTTTACACCCCCTATATCTTTTTTTTTAAATTACATTTTAATATTTCTTAATACATTCATTTTTACTTTACTTTGTACTTTATACTTTTTACTTTAATGATGAGTGATGAATACGTTAACATGTTAATACTTTAGGGTTTATGTTTTAAATGTACTGTTAACGTATGCAGCTTTTTATATGTATTGTATCTTGTGCTGACCCGGCCCATCTGTCAAATCAATGTGGCCACCGGGCCAAAAAGTTTGCCCACCCCGTGCTGGGCCGCCGAGTTGGCTGCTTGAAGACTCTAAATTGCCTCTTGGTATGAGTGTGAGCGTGAATGGTTGCCCATCCCCTCGTGCCATGCGATTGGCTGACCACCAATTAAGAGTGTTCCCCACCTACGACCATAGAGTAATTGGGTTACCCCAACTCACGCACGCACGCACACACGCACGCGCACACACACACAAACACACACGCACGCATACAAACACACACAATTCCCCGACCCTTGCAAGCATACGCAGAACGAAAAATGAATGAATATTACGATTTTAATTTTCCTGCTTGCCTTTGTAATCCTACTACAATTACAAACGCGAAGATGACCAAATATAATCATACAGGGTTTCCCGTAGACGCGAAGATAAAAACATTGTTTCAGATTTTCTTAAAGAACAATGGAAGTTTCCACATTTCATGTCAATGAGGCGGAATAAGCTGCGTTATATGTGCTGGGGGAGAAATAGAAGTACGAACTCACTACTTCCGGGGTGATGTGTTTCCGGCTGAGAGTAAAAATACTTTCACTCGTCTAGCACTCCATGGAACAATCACGGACGATTTTTATTTGTAAAAGGTGTTACTATTCTACTTTTTATGAATGAATTATAGACACGACCACGTCCAGACCGTCGATTCTGGTGAGCTAATAAACCACGGTGTATTGTATTAGCACTAAGACAAGCTTGCTAAGTTGTCTCGAACAACCACCGATGTACTTTTACGCCCAGGTTAACTTGCTTAGCTAAGACCTCCGTTTCACGAAAGTGTGGTTCTTCACCACTATATTGTGACGGTTTAAATTCCCTTAAAATTGGTAATATAATACTATAATACTTTCAATGACAGTCGTATTGCAGCTATTGTTAGCTTTATTAAATTGTTTCTACGGTTTATAAAGTTGACAATCGTAGACGACCAACATTCTGTCAAATAAATTGTTTAAAGCTTAGTCAGAACCGAAACAGGATAATAGGCCACTCATACACAGTAGCCTCTGTCTTACATCTAACATCGCTGTCTAATACTCTTCATTCTATAATCTACACCATTATGTTTCTCAGTAGGTGGCTGAGTGGTTCTTCTATCATGTCTCTGTCGTTACCATCCGGCGACATGCTTGAGACATCTCCAGGATATCCATTTGAGGAAATTAATTATGAGGACATTGAAGTCGAGGAGGTGGACTGTTTTTCCTAATTTCCCCCCTACTCTTGTTACAAGCTAACACCCATTGTAAATACTGTTTTCAGGTAGTGGGGAGAGGAGCTTTTGGAGTGGTGTGCAAGGCCAAGTGGAAAGGCAAAGATGTTGCCATTAAGACCATTGATAGTGAATCAGAGAGAACAGCCTTCTTTGTTGAGGTATTTAGCTTAATATAAATCTTCTGGAAGTTTTTGTTTGTGAGAAACGTGGGTGCACCTTTACAAAACAATGCAAAGTAAGAACAGTAAATTAGCTGTATTCTTACAAAAGTATTTATTTATCTCTGGCATGCTCGCCATCTTACCGTAGTTAAACATGTTCTAACTGGCAGGACGTGTGTAGCCTAGATACATGTTTGTATTGTTTACCATGCGAGCACATCCCAATAGTTAAGGCTGATCAAAGGTCTTGCGGTCGATCGGTAAAATATCAGGCTTGATACATCCGTAATGTGTATCCCATGCTATTATTGCACCCAGGGACTTGGTGAACACTACCACTAGGGACACATCCTGGTTTTGCTTACGTTACTTTGTTTTTGATTTTGTCTATATGCCGGCAACATCGGTTTCGGAACACGTAAAGGAAATTATTTAAAAAGAAAATTCCGCTTTTTTTCCTTCTTTTTTTCCCTGTTCGAAAGACACAGCTATTGCAAACTATTGATGTACTATAAAAAAAAATCGAGATATTTTGACATCAGAAGCAATTTGGGCGCCACGTCTTAAACTTCTGGTAAGAAAATTGTAATTTGTCTCATTAAAAGAATCAGGTTCTCATCCAGATAGACATTTATTTTTTTCAATTTGAATAATTTGACATTTTGCATACAAAGGTTTCCTTTCACATTCCAAAAACATGCATGGTAGGCTGATTGGACACTCTAAATTGCTCCTAGGTATGGGTGTGTGTATGCATGGTTGTCCGTCTCTTGTGCCCTGTGATCGGCTGTCCTCCGATTCAGGGTGTCTCCCGCCTCAGGCACGGAGTCAGCTGGGATTGACTCCAACACGACCCTAATGAAGATAAAGCGGTTCAGAAAATGATTGATTGATTGAATGAATACGTTCAAACCATAATTTTCTGTGCAATATGAAATTAATAAAATAATGAGCTGAAGACATCATCACTATTGGCCAGCAGACTATTTTCAGCATCACAAAAAGAAACATGTACATTTTCTTGCATGCACACAAACGCACGCACCGACACACCCACACGCAATATGCTGTGACACAGGAATCACTCTGTTTTCATTGGCAGCAGTGCATTTTTTCTAGCTTCCAGTTGTCAAATAGAACATTTTAATGTCAATCATTCATTAAAGAAAAGTGGGGCCGAGGCCACGTGCACAGATCACTGGTAACAATGATGGCGTGGGCTCAGAGTGGGTTGGATGAAAAGGCACGGAACCTGTTTATTTCCAAGCCAAATGCCACCGTGTGAACATTGTTTGAATTTTTGTTGATTCAGTTTTGTTCTGCAAGGAATAGACTTGGGCAATAAAATGCACGATCATAGTACATAACAGTAATAATAAAAACTTTTCATAACATTTGATATATTTACGCTGCAATTACACCAACCGAACACCAAAAAGAACAGTGGCGCTGATGCGACATGAACTCTAGTTCCAGACCATTGTTCAGTAGACAAAGATGTAACTGTATTTACTCGCATATAAGCTGCCCCACGTATAATCCGCACCCAGAAAATTGAATTTTTTAAATGTTACAATTTCTCGCATATTAGCCTCCCCATGATTCCCAATTTTCACCTCCATATTCATGGTTTTAATAGGGAGTACAAATATGTTACTTTGAAAGGAAAATCTTAAGAGAAATCATCACATCTGGTATTTCTGACCTACTGTATGAATCAAAAGTACACTATTAGGGTCAATATCATAACAAAGTTCATATGCCTCTCTTTGTAAATGCAAAATAACAAATTATTCAATTTGAACAAAGAAATAAGTATCTCGATAAGAACCGGATACTTTCTAATTACAGAGATAAAATTTTTCTTACCAGAGATTAAGATGTTGTGACAGCGATATTGCATCTAATGTCAACTTTGATGAACACTGATTCAAACTCCGCTGGAAAGGTTCGCGGTGCTCTCTATTGAAGACTACAACTCAAACTACTACTGGTGCCTGAACAAAAAGAAGGGTATAACCTGCCTCTAATGAAAACAGCGGCAAACATAGGACATTTATAACAATCAAAGTGGAATTTTGTTTCACTTCAAAATCAAGGCTACTCGCGTCTGTCCAGTCAAAGCACGTTTACTAGGTTTATACGTCGGCGCCCTAGGTTAAATGGCTGCTTTTCAGCGCATGAAAAGCACACTTTGTAACACTATGTAAAATGGCTGTGCCCCGAGCGAGCAGTGACGGGAACATGGGTTTTTTTCATGAATTTTATTCATATGCGTCAAAATAAATTGTGTTTAGCATTTTATCTGTTTATTTTTTTTCTAATTTGAAATAGATGAAAGAATTGGCCGAATTCGCTTACGTTGTGACGTCACGCGGCGATGCAGGGGCCATTTTTTGTGACGTCATTGTGTCACAGCGCCGTAAATTTGCTGTTATTTGCATGTCGTGTTTTTATGCGCATATAAGCCGTAACCTCAATTCAGTCATTATTTTTTGCCCGACAAAAGCGGCTTCTATACAAGTAAATACGGTAAGATTAAGGTTCGCCATTACACATTCCCAAATTCACATACATATAAAGAGAGAAATAGTTTTGACGTTTTTGCTTGGCCCTCGCCCAGACATCAGTCAGCTAAACATCTTTAGGCAAATAGACCGTGTGCCCTCCCCGCAACTCCCTCGTGTAAGACTCTAGTCGCAACTCCCTCTTTGTAAAGTCTCTGTGAGCACTGCATTGCATTTTGTCAGTGTTTTGTTAGTCAGTGCGAATGGCGTATACGTATACTACTCGTTGGAAAGTGGTCGTGTGTTATATTGTGAGGACATTTTGGAAATATTTAGAAGGGAATACAAACTCAAACAACCCTCGATATTGACTGAGTCAGAGTGGGGGTGGGGCGGGCAAAAAAGCCATCCCTGGAGTAGAAAGGTATCAAATTGTAAAACAAAATTAGAATTAAGTTTAGTGTTAAACTTATTTTTGAGTTTGTCTGCATCGTAACCCAAGTTCATTTAAAACAGAGTTTGCAATTTTACTTGTGCGGTTACATTCTATATCTATTTTCAATTTCATACTTTTGGCCAACAAATTTACAGTATATCACTAGCAATAATTCTTTAAACTACTACTAAATTCTCCTGATAGTCATCATAGCATTTGTTTTTTGAATAGCTCAAGTACAGTAATCATTTTGACTGAAGATTCCTGTGCCCCTTTGTCTGCAGCTCCGGCAACTTTCACGTGTTAATCACCCTAATATTGTGAAGTTATATGGCTCTTGCAGTAATCCAGTAAGTTGACCATATATTTTTCCATTCCCTTCTGTTGTGTGTCTGTGTCATATTAGTGCCAATGATGAGAAAACATCTAAACATAACCAATATCCAAAGTTTTCTTGACGATTGCATTTTATTTTTTTCATTTTTATTATTATTTTTTTATATGACCGGATGGATCAATAAACTCAATTTTGAGAGAGACAGAGAGAGACAGAGAGAGACAGAGAGAGACAGAGAGAGACAGAGAGAGACAGAGAGAGACAGAGAGAGACAGAGAGAGACAGAGAGAGACAGAGAGAGACAGAGAGAGACATAGAGAGAGACGGACGGGGAGGGACGGACGGAGACGGACGGACGGAGACGGACGGACCCAGACGGACGGACTGACGGAGACGGACGGACGGAGACGGACGGACGGAGACGGACGGACGGAGACGGACGGACGGAGACGGACGGACGGAGATGGACGGACGGACGGAGACGGACGGACGGAGACGGACGGAGACGGACGGAGACGGACGGACGGAGACAGACTGTTCAAAAACTTTGACTCTCAATATTGCTTTCACTAGGATGCTATCATACAGATGGCATTATACTAATTGTAATATGACGACACACCCCTTTAGGTCTGTCTTGTCATGGAATATGCTGAAGGAGGGTCACTATACAATGGTGAGTTTACACTGAAATCAATATTGTCAAGTGAGTACAATCTCCATTTTTCATATTGTGATTGTGGAGTACAAAGCACTGGCAAGCAGGAGATTTATAACGGCTTATTTTTTATTTATTATTTTTGTAAAACGAGTTCTATTTACTAATAGGTTTGTAAAAACTTTTTTATCATACTATAGTTACAATTTCAGTGCATCTTTTATAGGCACAGTACAGTGAAAACATGAAGGACATCTGCCCTCCTTTGTCATCGTTTAGGCAATGTCTATCTTTTTTGGAAGGCCAGCCTGACTGACGCTGGCTCATAAACGCAAGATGCTATCTGCAACTGTCGGCCGCCTGCTAATTCCACAATAGGTGGTACCTTGAGACACAAGCTTAATGCCTTCCGGGACTGAGCTCGTATGTCAATTTACTCGTAAATCAACCGAACGTTTCCCATAGAAATGAACTAAAAACAATTAATTCTTCCCAACCCTCTGAAAAAAAACACCAAAAATAGGATATTTCATTTGTTCTTATTCGCCATCTATTCACAAAGTATTACTAGAATGTGTTTAATAGTAGTAAAATTAGGCAGATTTGGCGGAGGGGAGAGGGAAGGGTGGTTACTTTTTGCACTGCAACGCACTCGTAACATAACATAAACAAATTTAAATGAACTTGGATTACGATACAGACACTCAAAAATAATTAATCTAACCTTGCACTAAACTTAATTCTAATTTTGTTTTAAATTTTTATACCTTTCTTGGCTCTATTTGCCCTGTCTCCATCCTGACCTTCGGATCGAGGGTTGTTTGCTTTTGTCTCCCCTTAAAAAATTATTCCCAAAATGATGCACACGAATGTCCTCACATTAGGATAACGCATGGCCACTTGCCAACGAGAAGTAGTATCTACTCAGCTTGTATTATCGAGCAAGCTTCTCGCCATTCTGCACTGAATAGCGGATAAAAAAACGCAACGCTCCACCCAGTGCTCGTAGAGACATTACACGAGGGAGTTGCAAGCAGAAAGACAGTGCCCATGATGTTCTTATGAGTAGTCCGCTGTATGCTCGTATATCAAAATTTCGTATCTCAAGAAAAATATTTGCTGAAAATTTTTACTCTTATCTTAAATTGCTCGTGTGGCGGGGCACTCTATGTCGAGGTATTACTGTACCTCTAATTCTTCCCACCACCGTCCTAATTTAAGTTTGTCAAAAATCAGACGGACTGGTCCTCCTGGGTCAATAATGTATTTTATCACAATGCAAAATTATTCATTTGTAAGAGATGGACCCAAAAATTTCCAGTCAAGTCAAATTTATTTACATAGTTGTATATCTTCAAAAGATTTCCATTTTTATATATATATATATATATATATATATATATATATATATATATATATATATATATATATATATATATATATATATATATATATATATATATATATATATATATATATATATATATATATATATGTATATATATGTATATATATGTATATATATATATATATATATATATATATATATATTTTTTTTATATATATTCATATGTTTATGTATGTAGAATATATATTGTCAAACCTGTGCATATTTTGCTCCTATGTGTTTGTCATTGCCAGTGCCTTGACTTATATTTTTTGTTTTTAGTACTACATGGTGCTGAACCACTACCCTGTTATTCTGCTTCCCATGCCATGAGCTGGTGTTTACAGTGTTCCCAGGGTGTAGCCTACCTCCATGGCATGAAACCAAAGGCTCTGATCCACAGGGACCTCAAGCCACCCAAGTATGACCCTCAACATCCTACTCACATATACCTACTCCATGATTAGGGATTCACAAATTAGTAAGGCCCTGTTTGCACAAAAATACTGTGATCTAATTTACAATAATTCCATTCAAATATTTGAAAATAAATTTGTTCACACGCATAGAATTCCAATCTGCCAATCATTAAAAAGACTTAAAATCAAGTGAAATGATGTAGGACTCGTGAGCCTTGGCAGTTATACAGAGAGAGGGAGAGTGGGAGACTTTCAGACTGACTAAAGTTATCAGGAGCAAAGCGTTTATTTTATTGCAAGCAAGAATGAACTAATATTGATGAGCAAAGTAAGTTCAATAGTTAAGAAGAGCGTATTCTTCGTTGAAAGGAAATATATAATAATATGAAATAAAATACTGACATACTAATTTTTTATTCTATATTTGCACAATCTAATGCCCTCATGCCTATATTTTAGTAACTAATTTTTTATGACAATTACAATTCCACTTGGGGAGGAGGGAGTGTGCAGGTCTGCTCTTTACCCGAATCCCCCTTACTTGCAGGTCAGGTCTGAAAAAGGAAGAACAAAATCAATCTAGTACAATTCACTTTCATATTCATCATAGTCATTGACATCAATGCCCTCTTTGTCCTGGTAGAGTTACTTTCCCATCTCCCAACACCTCGCTTTCAAGAAAAAAAGATGGAATGTTCAAGTGTGTATTAAAAAAATAGGAATAGTTCATTTTAAGTGAAGTCATGAAAGCAGGAGGCATTGCACAGCTGACTCTAAAGGCTTCTGTTTATAAAAATCCCTCATGGGGAAAGGGGTTAAAAAAAAGTTTGGATTTTATTTACTGCGTGCCATATGATTGCTGCTGCGTAGAGAAGACGAAGGTAGTGCACAATTGCACACGCGCACAGCTTAGAGGGAACATTGATTGGGTCCAATACTCAAACTGCAAAAAAAAAAAAAATCTCTTAAAGTTTTGTATTCTTCAGAATTAGATTCTCCACTGTTCTTTTTCCTTTGCTGGTCTGAAAACATTATTGTTTACTATCTAAATGTTTTTGTTTCATGTTTATTAGAGCTTAAAGTTTCCCTCGGGAACGACTTAGGTTTTATGTCAGGTTTAGGACCAATTTTCCCTCTATTTCTTTGTTTGTCTGGGCAGAAAGACAACCTCCCAGAGCACACTGAATACCAGTGTGAGGAACATAATCATTGCTCGCTATCGGCACAGACCAGTATCACACCTTCCTTAAGCAGGTGCATGTCTACTACACATAAATGATTTAGTAATAATAAAATGTAATGATTAATATCTATGAGCGGCCCGGCGGATGAGTGGTTCGTGCGTCAGCCTCACAGCTCTGGGGTCCTGGGTTCAAATCCAGGTCGGTCCACCTGTGTTGAATTTGCATATTCTCCCTGTTCCTGCGTGGGTTTTCTCTGAGTACGTTTTCCTCCCACATCCCAAAAAGATGTATTTTAGGATGATTGGACACTCTAAATTTGTCCCTAGGTAAGGGTCTGAGTGTCCATGGCTGTCCGTCTCCTTGTGCCCTGCGATCGGCTTGCCACCGATACAGGGTGTCCCCTGGCCCAAAGTCAGCAGGGATAGGATACAGCATCCCCCGCAAGTGACACAGTGGATAAAGCGGTTCAGAAAACGAATGAAAAAATATCTATGAATAAAACATCTTCATAAATGCCATTAGAATATGCACAAATCCGACTTAAATTTTACCCTATTTTACATGTCTGTCCTCACTTCTCATTCTCGTTCAAATAACTTTTCTGCTGAACATGTCACTTGAGATAGTCAAGTTTCCATTTATATGCAATATTTTTCCATGATTTTGCTTTGATTTATTTAATAAGGCATAGCACATATTAATGAATACATATTCAGCTTAATGAACATTTATATGTAAGATTGTAGCCGAGGGCTAATTGTCAGGTTTAAGACCATATACATTCAATAATATCGGAGCAGAGGAAACACACAGCCAGTCGTGATGAGAATTTTAAACCACTTCATATGAAGGAGGACGCCAGTGTAGCCAGAGCAGAAAGATAGTCTATCTTCCTGAATGACCGTTTGGAATTCCTGGCGACTCCCTACAAACAACCTGGTTTTATTAGAGACAAGTCATAAAAAATGGGAGGCGTTAATACAAATGAAGGAGGTGGAAAGCAAAAGGTGTAGTGCACATTTTAACCAATAGGTGTAAGTTAAATTCTATTCTAGTAACTTAATACATCATAGTGAAAAGGGTGCAAGACTAAATATAAGAATACAAATATATTTCACACTAATCTTCATTTATAGTCCATTGTGTAGGTTGAAGACAAACGATCACACATGCTAGACACACACGCACGCACACAACAACACACACAGCAGATTTAGACAGTTCTCACCCGATATCACCGCTTGTTCTTCTATTTGCACAGTAAAGTAAAATGGAATGTATTAAGAAATATTAAAATGTAATTAAATAAAAGATAGAAGGGCTGTAAAACATGAAAAACATAAGAGTGGACAGAGCTACTGCCACTGCCTGCCGCGTGAACGGCGCCATGGGGAAAAGGGGGTAAAAAAGACTGGATTTTATTTTGTGCGCTCTATGATTATTGCTGCGCGGAGAAGACGAGAGCGCACAATTGCGCACGCGTGCAGCTTAGAGGGAACATTGTTTAGGACTAACCTTTTTTCTTACAAAATAAAGCAAAGGAGTGTGCAAACAGAGTTTTCATTCCATGAATTATCTTAAGCATTGCTCTGGAAAGGAGTATAATGTCCATTTATTTCCACATCCATCATTAAATCTTGATTACTTGACTCATCATATCCTGTAAAAAAGGTGAACCTGCAGCTTCTAAGTGTATTTTTGTCAAAGTGCATACAAATTGTGGTGGGCAGAGCCTTGAAAAAATAGGTTTGGACTACAACATGAAAATATTTTTTGAAAAAAATGCAGTAATCAGTATAAACTGTTTTTTTTAATCCAGACCCAGCCTCCATCCACCCATTCTTCCATCCACCAAAATGTTTGATACTTTGTATGATCTAATGTTCCTGTAATTTTCGCAGTTTGCTGCTTGTTGCTGGTGGCACTGTACTCAAAATATGTGACTTTGGAACAGCATGTGACATTCAGACTCATATGACAAACAACAAAGGAAGTGCAGCATGGATGGCCCCAGAGGTATTTGAAGGCAAGTATTTACCTTTTCTAATATTTGGGTTAAAGTGACTGACAACATTATTGTATGCATCTGAGTCAAATTACCTTGCTTA
Organism: Stigmatopora nigra; assembly: GCF_051989575.1. Lineage (NCBI taxonomy): Eukaryota > Metazoa > Chordata > Actinopteri > Syngnathiformes > Syngnathidae > Stigmatopora > Stigmatopora nigra. Next base: position 1,941,806 of record NW_027551605.1, read on the forward strand.
AACACCCATTGAAAGACATGGGCGATAAAACAATTCCGATAATTATTGTCAAATAATTTTTGCTAACAGATTTCAATAAAATTCAATAGATTTTAACTGCGATTACACCACCCAATCGCCACAAAGAAGGGAGGCGCTGATGCGGTGTGAATGCTAGTTCCGGGCCAACATTCAGTAGATCAGGGTTGGCCAAATCCGCTCCTCGAGAGCCACTATCCAGTCTGTTTTCCATATCTCCCTCCTCTACCACACCTGAATCAAATTATCAACCTATCAGCTAGCTGTCCAGAAGATTCATGCAGGTCCTGAATATTTGATTCAGGTGTGTTGGCGAAGGGAGACATAGAAAACACTGGATAGGGGCTCTTGAGGACCGGACTTGGTCACCCCTGCATTTGATGAAGAAGATGGTAAGGAAGAGGTAGCTATTTTTATCGTGGTTAACTATTGAGTTGCTAACACCCAGTATGTAAGAAAAATGACTATAACATAGCCAAAATGAGCGATTATGAGATCCAAGACAACTTTGAGCCGACCTACTAACAAATCCAATTGAAATCTCCTATCGTTTTCTTTTTCTTCTTTTTTTTAAATGCCCTTTAAATACCTGTGCACAAACAGCAGCCTTATTGAAAATTTCCTTAACCCATTTTAAACCCACTCTCCTCATTTGAGGACTGCCTATACCAGGGGTGACCAACCAGTCTAGAGACCAAGAGCCACATTTTTTACTGTGTTACCGCAAAAAGCCACATCACACACATACCTTTGCTCAGCCAGATTTATTGTAAATGTCACACACCAGCATAGTAATGACATAAATTGACTCCTACAGTACTAACAGCACAGGCCAGACATTATCAACAATGAACATTGTGTGCACTGTCTCACACAGACAAACTCTCAGTTCAACCAAGTCCACAAACAAAAATATAATAATTTACAATAGCGTTTTTCTTTTACTGTGCATGTTACTTAGTGGGACTTCTGGCATTCCTTGCCTTGAACAATCCTCTTCAAATCTGGCTTGTATTCCGTTGTTGCCACTCGAAGCAATTCTTTCACATGGGTGTCAGTCAGAACAGATCGATGCTTTGATTTCACGTGTTTCAGGGTAGAAAATACAGACTCGCAGACGTATGTTGACCCAAACATTGACAGTATCTTAAGCGCAGCCCGTTTGACATTGGGGTATTTTTCCATTGGCACACTTTTCCAGAACTCAATGGTCCCTTCTCTTAAGGCAGGTTTCAGTTGATCCCCCTCACAAAGATCTATCATCTCCAACTCAGCCGCAGCCTCATCTGTGACCAGCGGGGCTTTCAGACAGTCCGTCTCAGCATTAAATGGGTCGACGAGAAACGTAATCTGTGGCCTTTTCAGTTGTAGATCATGGAACCGGGCCACAAAGCTTTCGTGCAGGTTTTCAACCAGTGTTGCATATCTGGCTCTTTGCTTATTCAAGGCGGCGCTAGTGGCTTTTAGCAGAGTGGGGAAATGCGTTAAATCTCCCTTTTGAATATGCGCCTTGAACAGCTTCAGTTTGTTGACAAACGCAAACACACTTTGGACCAGGTTAGGCAGCATTTTTAACTTACCCTGCAAGGTCAGGTTCAGTCTGTCCAAGTGACACAGTATGTCGACCAAAAAGGCCAGATCCATAATCCACTCGAGGTCCGAGAGCTCGGGATAGTCCTTGTCCTTCTCTTCCATGAACAGTTTCACGGCATCCAAAAGCTCAAAGAAGCGAGAGAGTACCTGGCCTTTTGATAGCCACCTCACTGTGCAGTGCAGCGGCAAGTCACCTGGAAGCCCTTGGTCCAGTGCAGCGATGAGATTCTTGAATTGCCGGTGGTTAAGCGAATGTGTGCGGATGTAGTTGACAATTTCCATCACAGGCTTCATGACGTTGTCTAAATTCAATGATTTAGACACGAGTTGCTCCCTGTGGATGATGCAGTGGAAATTCCAAAACCCGGGAAATGTTTAGTCACAGTCCCACCAGCCCGTTAACAGATCCAATCATGGCTGGCGCTCCATCCGTGGCTATTGCAGTTAGTTTTGCTATTGGCAGATTTGCTTTCGCAAATGCAGCCATCATTGTTTCTTTCACATCTATGCCACGTGTTCTTTCTTTTAATGGCACAATATCAAGGAGTTCTTCTTTGATCAAACAATTGTTTTACACAGACCGTGCAAATATTGCTAACTGAGGCTTGTCTTGTATGTCACAACTCTCATCCAATGCGACACTAAAATACTCACATGCTTGTAGGTCAGAGTGCAACTGTGATTCAAAAGACGTGTTATTGTCTGATATTCTGTGTTCAACAGTGTGGCGGGACAGTTGGACGTCTGATACCATTCGTTTTAGTTTGTCGTTTTCAGGAGACAAGATTTCAACAACGTCACCGAGGCATTTTTTAATGAACTCCTCTTCATTGTATGGCTTTGTGGCCCGTGCAATGTTCCAAGCCAGTTGATACGATGCAAGCGTTACCGTCTCTGAGTGCTTCGTAAATTTTTGCAAAATATGTGTCTGCTTTTCTGCCTGACTTTTCAAAGTGGCCAACTTGTGCTTGCGAAGTTCAGTCCCTTTTGGAAATTTCTGGGCGATGTCAGCATGGAGTGAGCTGAAGTGGCGCTGAAGATTTGAAGCTTTGAAATGCGCTAATGACGCCTGGCATATAAGGCAGAATGGCTTGCCATTACGTTCAACAAAAAAAATATAAACTCTCCCACTCTGTTAAAAACGTCCTGTGTTCATCTTCATATTTTTCGTTTTGCTGTGCATTTTTTCCCTTCCATTTTGAGAGCGAGCTTGACACAAATTGTTTACTCAAATGACCTTGCTCCTACTGGGAAACTTTGAGGTATTTTCATCCCAAGCAGATGCGCATTTGACGAAAATACCGTATTGAACTCAAGCGAAGCGTACACGCAAATAAAAATAAAACACAAATACAAACTTTGATATGGACGTAAGAGCCGCATGAAACCGGGCAAAGAGCCGCATGCGGCTCGGGAGCCGCGGGTTGGCCACCCCTGGCCTATACAGTAATTCCTCAAATATTGCAGCCAATGTAGACCAGACATGGACATTATTATCGAAAAACTGCCAAGTAGGATTACCCTTATTATTACTACCATGCTTCCGCATTTACTCACATATAGACCTCCCGTGCATACAAGCCACACCCTGAAGGTTACCTTTGAATTTATTTGTTTCAAATTCTCGCGTATAACCCGCCCCCCTGATTGCCAATTTTCACCTCCATATTCATGGATTTAATATGAAGTACAAATGTGTTACTTTGAAGGGAAAATATTTCACAAGTGATATTTCTGAGATACTGTATGAATCAAAATAATAATTTTAGGGTCAATATCAAAAATTCATATGCCTGTCTTTCTTAATGCAAACTATCAAATTATTCAATTAGAAAAAATCTTGATAAGATCCTGATGCTTTCTAATTACAGAAATGACAATTTTCTTTCAACCAGAAGTTTAAGATGTTGTGGCAGCCATTTTGCTTCTAATGTCACAATATCTTAATTGTTTCGATGGTTCATATTACTCAGATACTATAACTTTTGAACAAGAAATACAACAAAAAATATCTATATTAGCGACTTAGATTAGCGTTGCGATGTTCTTTGATAGTGCTGGGGCACATCATCTACAAAGATACTTCGGTCAGACTGAGACAAAGACACAGATGAATCTTCAGGTTCTTTTATATCAAATGAGTGTGCGCGCGTGCCTGCGCACGTGTATGTGTGTATGTGTATGTATGCATGCAAAATGAGTGTATATATGTGTATATTGGATTGGATAACTTTATTCATCCTGTATTCGGAAAATTACATTGTGGCAGTAGCAAGAGGGGTGATTGACAGAACAGCAAAGCAAAAGTACAAAGCAAATCAAAGTAAATGGAATATTCAAATCATTAAAACATAAAAGCAGCAAAAACACAAAACAGGCAAGAGTGGACGCAGCTGCCGCGGCCGCCGGCTGCCGCTTAAACAGCGCAATTTTGGTTGCGGTAGCTAAATCGGACTCAAAAAGACGTTGTAAAGGTGGACTAAAACTGGAACCACACACAGGAAATCTTTCACGAGATGGGGAACTTCTGCAGACTGTGACCGAGGTGGAGAATTTGCAGAGTCACTCTTCCAAGCTTGCAGGGCAGAACTCCTCGACTCTGTTGCTGTTAGGCGCCAACAGCTCTTCCATCCTATCCCGCGATGGAATGGTTGGTCAGAAGCGTTGCCTCTTCTCCCGGCACTTTTGTCCAGCTCCAAAGCTCCGGAGGTCTCCGCACTCTTTCATTTAGAAAGTATAATTTCGATGGTGGTTGGCCTTCTCCTTTGGTTCCCGACCTCCTTGCGATCCATGCAGCAACAAGTCTTAAATTGGGCTAGTGATTATCCACTTATTTTTTATGAGCTGTTTTTCAAATGTCAAATGTATGAATATATATATTTCAGCAACACGGTTACTTATTTATATATTTATTCATGTATTTATTTATTGACTTACTATTAACTACCTATTTGTGTAAAATGCCTTTCCTATTTCTGCATCCTCACCCTCTTCCTACTGCAACAAAGAAATTTCCCGAATACGGGATGAATAAAGTTATCCAATCCAATCCAAATATTCACAGAGTTAAGCCAACAGACATCAATCAACTCCAGTTTGCAATCCAAAACCTAATACAGGTGCAGGTCTTTGATTTTTGAAATAATTCGTGTAGGCACAACATTCCCAAAACTTATTAGCGCTATGATTTGCTGCATGGACAATTATGTACTATTTTTAGCATGGTTACAAACTGAATATGGAGAGCTCCACAACACTTTTTGAAAGTAATGCTTTCTTTGCTTTGTATAAAGTTGACTATTTTCCTTTTTACTTAGGTAGCAATTACAGTGAGAAGTGTGATGTGTTCAGCTGGGGGATCATTCTCTGGGAGGTGGTAACACGCAGGAAGCCCTTTGATGAAATTGGAGGACCAGCGTTCCGTATTATGTGGGCTGTGCACAATGGTGGGTTAGTAAAAAGGAAAATAAATTAATGGACTGTTCTCTATGTATGCTCCTAAATATGTCACTTATATTTTTAAACAAAAATGTAGTCTATTATTCAAATATCTTTTCTCTTGTGGGTTAATAACCAATGTTTTAATCTGAATTGTGTTTAATTTCCAGGTACAAGACCACCTATGATCAAAACTTTACCTAAACCAATTGAAAATTTAATGACCAGTTGCTGGTCTAAAGACCCTTCTAAGCGACCTTCTATGGAGGAGATTGTGAAAATCATGACTTATCTAATGCGGGTAATCTGTTTTCATCTAATTCCCATATTGTTTAACATTTGGATGGGAGGTATCACAATGCTGACCTGTCACTTAATTGAACTGACCCTTGTGGGTTTTTTTCTGGCTCAAATTGAGACAGACTTGGTACCACGCTGACCATATACCAGTGGTCTCCAACTCAGGTCCTCAAGGGAACGTATGTCCAACATTTTACAGTGTAGCAGTGTAGCTTTTTCTATCACAGTCTTCACATATAACGATGCCTTTTTCACATTTCGGGGCTGTCGTTCCTCTTTTTTTTCTGCATGACAATCAGCTACCCACTTAATTGTCTTCAACTCACAGATAGCCCAATTTCATTTCATGCCCTGTAGGTCAGTGGTGAACGTTCTTGACCTTGGCCAGGACAATTTTGAGAAATTAATGATGTAACTCCTCAAGAAAATGTTGTTTACACACTTTACAAATCAATTTCCATGAGGCTTTGTCAGGTATATTCCAAATGTTTTTTTTTCAATAATGATTAATGGGAGAACACTGACCTCATGATAAAAGCACATTTTGCACCTTACATTGACTGTCACGCCTTGCCAGGCCGACCATTGCGAGGGTCCACTTATTGGGTTTGTCACTTCCGCTTAATTTTTTTTAAAATTCAGACGAAACCAGTCCAATCGCATGAGATTGCATACTGTGTTGTATACAACCATTATATTTTTTCATTCTCCTTTTTAAATGAGTAAGAAAGGAAAAACGTATCTGCTCCGGTCTAATGAAAGGCCGCTAATGTCTGTTTGCAGTACTTTCCAGGATCTGAAGAACCTTTGCAAACTCTGTATCAATATTCAGATGATGGCCAGAGCAATTCTGCAACTAACACAGGTACATGAATCACCTTCAAAATTGTGTGATGCTTAAAACACCTACACTTCTCCACTGCCATACAAAATGAAGAATACAGTGCCTTGTGATGGTATTTGGCCCCTTTAAACTTTTCAAACTTTCAAGAGCCAGAATACTTAAACAAGGCACTGTATTTGTTTTCTAAAAATCTTTGAAAAGTGGGACATAAATTGGCATATAAAAATCCTTAAAGGCGTGACTTTAAAAATCAGGCGAGGGAACAATGTCATAATCACTGTATATATTTTTAACTAATTTTAAAAACAATACTGTGATTCACCACTGTGTGGCTTAAGGAAATCACAGATTTTATATTAAATATAAATAAGTCGAAAAAAATGTCAATCCTTGCTGAAATCCCAACTGAAAAATGGGAGAGAAGTGTTTTGGCGCTGAATTGGGGGGCAATCAGCAAGAAGAAATGCCGAAGAACATTTTCACCAGCAGAAGAATGATGCGACGTACATTATAAAAGGCTGAGGAGTATATGATCTTGCCTTCTGTTTTGTTGCGAGTGAATTTCCCATTGCTTACATTACCACTTGGATAAAGCCAACAACGAGGCAAGATCATGTACTTCTCAGCCTTTTCTAGCTTTGTTTGAATATTGCAGTCATTTAAAATGCCTCCTCGGCGTCCTGTGGAGGAATCATTACCAGAGACACTGCTGCCTCAGTACATGGAGGAAAAATTCTCTGACATAACTGACCAGAATGGTTGTTTTCCGGAGCAATTTTTTGGGAAGAGGATGCCTTCCCAGACATTCTTATTCAAAGATAAACTGAAAGTGGCAAGGTTCACATTGATCCCCTGACGCTCATCCATCATGTGTGGGGATTCTGCTTGCTGGCTTCATGGTAAAGCCAGCCTTACTATAGAACAAGGGTGTCAAACTCGGGTTGGTTCACGGGCCACATCGACGTCAACTCCATTTCATGTGGGCCGGACCATTATAGATCTAATATCTAGATTTTTTTTCATTTTTTTAAATTGAATTAAAAGAACTGGATCAAAATCCCTAAATAGTCAGTTTTTTATAGATCTAAAGAAATGTTTATTTGAGCTTTTTTTCTTTGTAATGGAAAATGTCTTAATTATGTTGGGAATTCTGCTGCCTGGCTTCATGGTAAAGCCAGCCTTACTCTAGAACAAAGGTGTCAAACTCGGGTTGGTTCACGGGCCACATTAACGTCAACTCCATGATAAGTTTACCAATAAGTATTCCCAATTTCAACTTTCAATAATGGGGGCATCTGAGATCATATCCTTTTATTTTTGCAAGAAGAGAATCCATCCACACGCGCATCCGGTCAGATGTGTCTGAAGACCCCGGTGTCCCTTTTGCTAATATATTCATAAGATTTAAACAACATGCATAAAAGTTAGTCTCAACAATATTCAGAGTCTCATAACAATTCGTCTCAGTTCTCCAAACTATTGTAGGTCTGTCGAATCTTCCCGAGCGAGAATTGATGCGGACCATCTTGAGAAGCCACGTTTCCCAAAACAAATCCGCAGTTCCCAAGAGCTTGTTGTTAACCGTCTTCAGAGTTCCATGCTTCCCAAAACAATTTACCGTTCTCTTGCTGTAAACCATAGTCTCGAGAAGTCCAGGTTTGAAGGAGGAGTGACCTCCAAAGGTGCTTTGGTTAACTTAGGGAGCGAGCACCACTTTTGCAAGAGATGTATTAAAATGCCTTGTATTGATGTCACATTGATAATAATGATGAATCTAACATTCTTAATAAGCAAAGCGTTCATACATGTAATGTTTTATATCCAAAATAAGCAAAGCATTCTTCATTGCAAGCACACATATATAATGATTACATTTCAAGCAAATTTATAATAATGATAAACCTAACAAACATCAACACCATTTCATGTGGGCCGGACGATTTTAGATCTAAAATCTAGATTTTTAATTTTTTAAAAATTGGATTCAAAGAACTGGTTTAAAAGCCCTAGTGAGTTTTTATAGATCTAAAGCAATGTTTATTTGAGCTTTTTTTCTTTGTAATAGAACATGTGTTTTAAGCATGTTTTTTATTTAAAATGGAAACTAAATATTTTTTAAAGTGGAAAGTGGAAAATATTTGTATATTTATTTTTAGATTTCACAAAATGCCTTATGAACTAAAAACAAAAGAAAAAAATGATTAAAAATCCCAATGATTGATTTTAAAAGGGGGAAAATCAGGAAATGTAATGTACATATATAATCAGTTGAATTTGATCCTAAAACAGAAAGTGGGCGCTCATGATTTACTTTCTCAGGCTGCAAAAAATGATGCGGCGGGCCAGAAAGAAAAAAAACCTTTAATTTCTGTCTTTTTTTTCCTAATTATGTTGTTAGGCTTAAAAAGAATTTGGGAGTAATTTGTTTAAATGTATTTTTCCTCTTTGAAACAGGTCCATATGTAGACTGCACTGCCAACCAATTTGATCCAAACATTGAGCACAGTGATTTTCAAAGAAGTAACGACACTATTAAGAGTGCGCCACAATTTGCAGCTCACTTCAAACCAAAGGCAAAGTCATGTTTAGTTTTTGATTTGGTAAACAATTACATTTCTTACACACAGGTGTGGATTGAGTAAGAATTTTGTTTTTTCAGGGAGACCTATTAAGAACACCGCCTCTCTCCAGAGGAGGTAGTTTTGAGAGCCTACCTGTTCGATCTCCTGAAAAACGAATGAGTGCTGACCTGTCCGAGCTTAAGTTGGGATGTATACCAGCAGGTAATATAAAATGTATATAATGAACATTTCAATTTAGATGTTTTTTAAACTACGGTTCTGTCTAGGTTTTATCAGTTTTGTTGGAGAGGGGCCTTTTTGAGTATTTACACGAAGGTTTCTCTTGTTTTATACAGTGCTTATTTGGTTATGATCAAAACTACCAGACCTGTATTAAGCTGTAGATGTTAATAAACGTGATTAGTTTACAGGAACTAGAATGAATGGGATGCATGCTGCCTTTGCCCAAAGTAAACTGCATGTCTCTTGGCCTGCCTTTCCAGTGCATTTGTCACCTTTTAGTCTTTCACAGTCTGCATGCCTTTTGTGTTTGCAGCTATATGCATGTGTATATGTTTTTTCAGCACGCCCGCAGTATAAACGAGGCCATCGTAAAACAGCATCCTTTGGCACCATTCTGGATGTCCCCAAGATCGTCGTCACAGGTATAGCTGGATTGCTAGGTTGCCTGCTGAATGGATTGAGTTGTTGTTGGTCTAGATTTTGGGCTGCTCAAATCCACTGCTGTGTCACTCCTTGATATTCTGTTTACGCAATGTAAAAAGATGAATCATTGTAAAGTTTAAGATTAATTTACAATTGTAGATCGTTTGAGATTTGTCATTGAGTTGCACACACAGTTGACTATTATTGCTATGCTTTTATCAATTGTTGAAGCCTTGTCATGTGTCATATTTCTGCTAATATTGATGCCATCCAATTATTTCAACATGATTATCCTTCCGACCTGTTTGTATGTCCTTTGTGTCAGCATCAGTTAATGCAGGTGTCTCAAACCGATTCCACATAGGGCCGCAGTGGGTACTGGTCTTTGTTCCAACCGATCCAGTGCCGACATCTTAACCAATCAGGTGTCTTCTAAACTAAGTAGCACCTGACTCTAATTAACTGATTACACTTGCAAAAGGTATCCCTGTTGAGTTGGAATGAAAACCTGCACCAACTGGGGCCCTTTGTGGACCAGTTTGAGACCACTGAGTTAATGGGTAGAGATTTTTTATTATGCTTCACTTTGTAGGTTCTCCTTGCTTTCATGCAATGAAGAAACAATACATTGCTTGACTTAGACTATACTATGAGGTTCAAAATTGCCACTATCAAACATGAAGATAGAATGTGTAACTGACCAATTCTAAAGACTGCCATGTTTGGCATGTAAATTCAAATAGTGATGGAATTTGTTAGTTTACATTGTGTAGAAGGTCCTATTGCCACCTCAGAGCGTAGTTTGCTGAATTCAATAGATTGAACTTTACTGAGCCCCAACCCATATAGTCCTTTTGTTTGTGAAATAAACCAAAAAAGCTCCATAGGCAGATTAGTTACAATTTAAATCATTCGCTCTTGGTCATTGACACCAGTCAGTAACTAGAAGTAATTTAGAAATAGGGAAAGCTTCTTTGCCCCGAAGTAGGACATTTTCAGGTTACAAAACCTTTTGGGATGCAAACGGGTGCCTCAAGAACAAAGATCGAAGTTTCGAATATGTCAATAGATTTCCAATATCTGTTATTTATTTTGAAATTTTCACGGATGCTCACCTTCTTGCTTGACACTTTCCTACTAATGGGCTCTCATTGGCTGTCTCACAACAACCCTCCATCTTTCTTTGACCGCCGCTGTCTGCTTAAACTTATGCTTGGAAGAAGCTGTGGCCGATTGGCAGTTGACAACAACTCTTCATGTTTCAGTTTTCTCTTATGGTTTTTTTCACTGCCGTTCGTCATTGTGGGCTTGAAGTTTTGCTTGGAGGAAGCTGTGGCCGCTGAGTGCCTTTGACGAACTTACAGTCAAGCCTCAACCTAAACCGCAGCCTGTGGTGGGCAAATTGTGTCGCGGAGGCAAACAATGGGGCTTGGGGTCAGGAAATAAGACATTGATAAGTTGGTTGAGCGGCACCAAAATAAACTCTCAACGGAGCATATATCTATCTCTATTTATCTCTTATCTACCTATCTAGCTATTGATATATATTATATATAAATATATATAATTGTACCTGTGTTGTACTGTTTTTTTGTATAGGCACGAAAATATGGATGGTTTTAATAATGTGGGTGATCCTACTTCGCAGTTTTTTGTTTTAAGAGGCCATGTCTAACCCTAACCCTAAAATTTCATCGATATTCGAGGGAATACTGTGTAACATTATTAATTGTTTTTCTCTTCTTTCTTCCCCTTACTCTGTTGATAGCCACATGTGAACCTCAAAGGCGCCGTTCTGTTCAAGATTTGCCAGGCATTGGGACAGATTCCACCCAGGTAAGTCAAATCAATTATAGGTCTGTAAAATTGTTTGAATTGAAAGTATCTTCATTGTTTTTGGTTGATGGGGGTGGTAGTCTGGTTCCTCCAATGTATGCTCTGTCTTTGAGCAAAAATAAAATTGTCAACATAATTTTGTCGGCTAATTTAATAGACTCACGCATACATTGGGTATCGAAAGTATTCATACAGCTTGAAAATTTTCAATATGTGCCATTTGCCAAAAAGGTTTATTTGAAAAGAAATACTAAAATATCATACCGAAGCGCCTGCAATGGCGAATCAGCAGATAACTCATCCTGTGTACTATGAAGACCCGAATAATAGTAGGCACTGGAATAATAGTACTACTACTACTAATATTCATTATTTTTGGAATTTTCCACTGCCTACTATTATTAATTCATTTGGAATTTTCCACTCCCTACTATTATTCCAGTGCCTACTATTATTCGGGTCTTCATAGTAGTCAGTATTGAGTCAAAGCACCCTTTGAGCTAGTACAGCCATGAGTTTTCACTAAAATGAAGAAAGGTTTTTTTTTTTTTACCTGGATTTGCCAATCCTACGTTTGGTCGCCCGGTCTTTTGGTCGCCGGACGATTGGTCACCGGACGTTTGGTCGCCGGACGTTTGGTCGCCGGACGTTTGGTCCCCGTTGGTCCCCGGTCTTTTGGTCGCCAGTCAAATGGTGACAGAGTTTACTGTTGAAAACAGCTCTCAAAAATATATTAATGAGAGAGTTTAATATGTAAGTACTGTTGAAACTAGCTCTCAAAATTATATTCATGAGTTTAATATCTAAATATCTAATATCAAAATATCAATGAGCACTCATTTAATACATCTAAACGGTCACGCGAGCCAGCAAAAACTTTCCACACTGCTACAAATTTCATAAACAATAGCCATTATATCCTTATTTCCTCCAATGTTAAAATCTATCAATTGCATGCCAATTGAGTTTTTATATTAGTTCAAATTCGACACGACGACGACCATCGATGCAAACCCAGATACATTTGCGAATAAATTAGAGTACCTGCAAGCCATTGCATACAATTTGTTTTTTTTAATGAAAACTTCTATCTAAGAATTCCCTTTGTACATAATTTGTAAGTTTGTATTCGTAATTTTTGTACAGAATTTGTAAGTTTGTATTTGTAATTTTTTTAAAGTTTTACTGCTTCAATAAAAACACCATCTGTGAATTTGCTTTGTCTTCCTTTTAATTAATTAATTTTACCTATTGCCTTTTATTTTAATGTCAAAGTTCTGGGCTAAAAGTATACTAAGAGTTTTATTTGTTTGATGAAAATAGTATTTCAACATTGCATGTTCTCCCAGAGAGAATGAAGGTTCATTGGATGCCTATGACAGTCAATGGCAGCAGCCGGTGTGTTAAATGAGTGCTCTTATTGATATTTTGATATTAGATATTTAGATATTAAACTTGTGAATATAATTTTGAGAGCTGGTTTCAACAGTACTTAGAGATTAAACAGTACCTAGATATTAAACTCATAAATCAACAGTAGATATTTAGATATTGAACTCTCTCTCATGAATATATTTTTGAGAGCTGTTTTCAACAATAAACCCTGTCACCATTTGACTGGCGACTAAAAGACTGGCGACCAACGGGGACCAAACGTCGGGGGACCAAAAAACGGCGACCAGACGTCCGGGCGACCAAATGTCTGGCGACCAATCATCCGGTCATGGTGTCTAACAGGCTGAGATTTGTTCATTTGAATGAAACAAAAAATTGAACAGGTGAAGTGGTCCTTTGTCAGGTTCGCCATTAGAAATTCCCAAATTCAAGCATAAATAAAGAGGAAAAGACAATTGCATGGATTTTCCACTTGCAAGGAGAACAACAGGTTGGACAGTTTCCCAACTTCGTAATGACCTTACACCTTTTTTCTGTTTCTTTATTACATTCTGCTGCCATGATAACTGGGATGTTTCAACTCTTAAGGAGGGGTGGATTACACGTCTGATTGTGTTTATCTATATGAGTTAAACTAGCTACATGTGTACAAAAACACATCCACAAGTCAAAACAGATGAGTACCATAGCGTCAGGAAACCTTTCGGAGCATCCAATGTGGAGGTGCTCAGGGCATGTTCCCAGTACTGCAAGGCCTCCTGGCTTACATGCACATAATTAAAGCATAATATGGTCTCTTCATGTGTCCAAGATCAAGCTAAAGACTGTTGGAGTGGAAAAATGCACATCATGCTCTGGATGCAGACAGGAAGCAAGACCTACTCTATTCAAAAACTTGGCGTCTTTTAAAACTTGAGCATAATACAGTGAAGGATATCCGCCATTCTTCGCAATTGCGTCTGACGTCTGAGCACAGTACAGTGAGAATGTCAAGGACACCTGCCCTCCTTTATTGTTTCAGCAATGTCTGATATCTTTAAGGCTAGCCCAACCCTGACTTAGGATCACATGTTGCTATCTGCCACAGTAGGTGTTATCTACATTAACGGGCATCTCAATATTCCACAAGAAGACAAGGGGAGTCTGTCAGAACCACACTTAAAATTCAGAGCCTGATGATTGTTAAGAGTCAGATAAGCGTGTTCAGAAAAGTGAGTATTGTGCTGGGCACATTGCAATGTCGCGGTATAAAAAAGACATTGTTCAGGACTAATAGAAACCAACAGACTTGATCAAATCTTCCTCCCAGGCGATCTCCCAACAATACCTTGGTAATTGATTTGTAGATTGTGATTGACGTAATGGGCACCCTTGCATTAGAAGCTACTCACATATCACTGGCGGTGGTAGTACCACACAATTCAGATGCGATTCAGTGCTCGAGCCAGTGAAGTACCTTGACTATAGTAAAACCATGGCAAATGCACAATGACACAGTGTTTAGTAAATACTAGATGGTTCAAAACACCATTCCAGTACTTCATTCATACTATGTGTGCACTTGGATTACTATTTTCAAAGTGTAGAATTAGAGGCATGGGTGTCGATTTTTTTGTCTAGTGCATTGTTTCCCATTCACTGTGGCACAACATACTGGTGTGCCATGAACCTTGGTCAACTGTGGAAATTACAAAAAGTCATACATTTATCAAAATCAACTTTTGGTGACAGGTTTGCGTGAAATTTTAGATTTTGGAATAACTTGCGGGAGCTATTACTTGATTCCTGATGAATAAAACTTGAATATATTGAGAAATCTATTTTTTGAATGAATATATTTAACTTGTTTTTTGTATACTGTATGTGGATTGTAAGTATTTTGTTGCTTTACCAAATCACAAACATTTTAGGTGAGGTTGCAACTTTACTTATGTCCTATTTTATATAACTATGAGCAACACCAATGATTGTTTTGTTTTATGCAGGGAAGTAGGAACAATAGCCGATGTTCTAGTCCCAATATGAGGATGATGCCTCCTGACAAGGCAAACAGCAGAGGTTACTTCTCGCCAGATGACTCTACAGGTATTTTCTACAACTGGAATTGTTAATACAAAAGAAAACAAGCAACCTCAGTGATGCAACAGTTAATTACTTTGAAGCGGATTACCATATGTCCCAGACTATAAATTGCACTTTTTTATACTTTGTTTAGCCTTACTCGTACTCAGGTGGGACTTATATAATGCAGAGCTGCCAGCTTTTCTGTAATTTTAGGAGTTTACTCCGGAGAAGCAACGCAAACTCCAGGACTCCTGACAACCCCCTTAAACTCCGAAAATCCCCAAAATTTATTTTGAGCTACCATTCAGAAAAGTGCCAAATTTCCAATGTATATGCCTTGAAATTCACGCCATCACTATGGCTTCTGTCATCTGACGCATTTGATTCAACTGCACTATAAATTGGATGAATTCAGTAACACGAGTGCATTGTGAATCATCTGAGGATGATAACCTTGATTTTAAATTGTCCTACGTTATTATTTTTTTTTTACATTTTATACCGAAATTGCGCAAATCGCAATAGTACTCCGTTTGAGTTTGGCAGCTGTGATAATGGTAAAAATAAAGAATTTTACATTGACACTTCTGAAATGTAAAACGCCCAAACCCTAATACAAACATTAACCACAACCAGCTGCCAAAGAACACTGTGTCTTGCGATTAAGAAGTTAAGAAATGTTAGTGCTCATGCAGTATTGACTGTATTTGTATGCCAGTGGAAACTGGTAACCTAAGCTAAGTTAACTAAGCCGTGAGTAAAAGCCTTTGTGCATGCGAGACAATTTGAAGAAAGCTAAAAAAGTGTCTGTTAGTGGGCATACATTTTGCAATGCTGTAACTCAATGGGCAAAAGGTTTCTTTTGATAGAACTGGTAGCAGCACTGTTGTTTCTGACTATTTGGTTTTGGCAACTATTCAATGAGTTTTAACCACTCTCTTGGCCCTTATGTAATAGAATATATTGCATTTGATCTGCTAGGTGACAAATGGCAGGCAACATACAGTACTTTTTCCTTTAAAAGTTCAATATATACTCGGGTGCAACCTACCTGTTTTTTTATCTACCGTATTTTCCGCACTGTAAGGCACACCCTGAATGAAATACATTTTTTTTTTGCATATCTAAAGCACTGCATTATACGGGTCTACAGTACAGGGTGGCATTATATTATGCATCCACTAGATGGTGGTGCGCTAAACAGAATGTCAACAAAACAGTCAGATAGATCAGTCAAACTTTATGAATAGATTACCAAATCAGCTTTCTGACAACTCCATTCACCCCCAAAATGAATAAACAACTGCTTTATTATTTTCTCCGAGGTAAAGTATTAATATTTACGTGACAAGGCGCGCCGGATTATTAGGCGTATGGTCAGGTTTTGAAAAATGATTTTAAGTAAGTGTGGCTTGTAGTAAGGAAAATGCGGTAGTTTCAATTTTTCAATATGATAATTTAGAGATTCCTACAATGCAAAAAGAAACTCATATAGCACTGTTAATGCTGTAGTCATTCAGTTTAGAATTTCCTCCGTAGACACCAACGGCTCAGACAATTCAATTCCCATGGCTTACCTCACCCTTGGTCACCAGCTGCAGGTACACCTTATTTGTTTTTATAATTTGGGGGCAGATTAGAAGGCTAGATTCACACTGCTGTTCATGGCACTCAATTCAAATTTTTGCTACATTATATCTTTTACCTAATCATTGATGTCACAAGAATGTCCATTTTTAAAATGCGATACACCTTCCACGCTACTTGCATGCGCACAATGAATGACACTAAGGGACCTTGGTGTAAAAAAGCCGATCTCAAGTGACATGGAATAAATAAATGAACAACTGCAATTTCATACACACACGTACACACGTACACGCACGTACACGCACGCACACACACGCACACACACGCACACACACGTACACACACATACACACGCGTACACGCATACGCACATGCACACACATACATATACGTGTGTATAAGGACAGTTTCCGATTTAAACCCACATTCTAATAAATTTTGGGTTGATTTTGAAATGGGGCTTCATAATAGCATTCTTTGCTTGAAAATACCAGGTAACTCAATTGGGTGGGGCGGTGTCATAGGCAGCTATGAATGTAGCCACATTGGCAACATAAATGTTAACCACAGTACATATTTTTTACAGCCACTCGCTCCTTTCCCCAATTCGAAAGAGTCAATGGCGGTTTTTGAGCAGCACTGCAAAATGGCACAAGAATATCGCAAAGTGCAAACAGAGATCGCCCTGTTAATCCAGAGGAAGTAAGTAAGCCTATGCGTTTGTGATCATCTCAACTGTAAATGAGAAAGTGGTAATACAACACTAAGTTTTTTTCCCCCAAACCCCAAGTGTTCTAAATCTTTGGTACTCAACCACTGATCCACAAGGCACTGTGGGCTAGTCCAGTGATGGGCAAACCGGTCCTCGACGGCCGTTGTGGGTGCAGGTTTTTGTTCCAACCAATATTGCACAGACAGTTTAACCAATGAGATTTCTGCAGATATCACAGAATACACACACTTGAACACAAACATGCGCATGTGTGTGTGTGTGTGTATGTGTGAGTGTGTCTGTGTGTGAGTGTGTGTGTGTGTGTGTGTGTGTGTGTGTGTGTGTGTGTGTGTGTGTGTGTGTGTGTGTGTGTGTGTGTGTGTGTGTGTGTGTGTGTGTGTGTGTAGAGGCAAAAAAGCCTGGCTTTCTCACATCTCGAAATTTTCTCGCGTCCAGAGATAATCATTGGGTACCACTGTGTGTGTGTGTGTGTGTGTTTAGAGTCTCATAACAATTTACAGTCCTCCGATTCTTCCCAAGAGAGTTTTGATGTGAATTGATAGGTTTACCAATAAGTATTCCCAAGTTCAACTTTCAATAATGGAGGCATCTGAGATCATATCCTTTTATTCTTGCAAGAACAGAATCCATCCACACACGCCTCCAGTCAGATGGTTCTGAAGACCCCGGTGTCTCTTTTGCTAATATATTCATAAGATTTAAACAACATGCATAACAGAAGTCTAAACATTATTCAGAGTCTCATAACAATTCGACTCATTTCTCACAACTATTGTAGGTCTGTCGAATCTTCTCGAGAGAGAATTGATGCAGACCATCTTGAGAAGCCACATTTCCCAAAAACAAATCCGCTGTTCCCAAGAGCTTGTTGTTAACCGTCTTGAGAGTTTGATGCTTCCCAAAACAATTTACCGTTCTCTTGCTGTAAACCATAGTCTCGAGAAGTCCACGTGTGAAGGGGAAGTGACTTCCAAAGGTATTTTGGTTAACTTTGGAGCGAGCACTTCTTTTGCAAGAGATGTATTAAAATGCCTTGTATTAATGTCACATTTATAATAATGATGAACCTATCATTCCTAATAAGGGAAGTGTTCATATATGTAATGTTTAATATACAAAATAAGGCAAAGCGTTCTTCATTGCAAGCACATATATAATGATTATATTACAAGCAAATATATAATAATGATAAACCTAACATGAACATCTTGAAGCCGATGCTTCCCAAAAAAATCCACAGTTCCCAAGAGCGCTTGTTGTTACCCATCTTCAGAAGCCGATGCGTCCCAAAACTATTTACCGTTCTCTTGATGTGAACCATAGTCTCGAGAAGTCCAAGTGAAAAAGGGGAGTGACCTCCAAAGTTGTTTTGGTTAACTTTGGAGCGAGCATTTCTCTTGCAAGAGATGTATTAAAATGCCTTTTATTCATGACAATAAGCTTCGTTGCAAGCACATATATATAATGATTATATTTCAAGCAAATTCATAATAATGATAAACCTAACAATTTTTGGTTGAGGGTGGTTAGCGAGTCGGCCTCACAGTGGGGGAAACTGGGTTCAAATCCAGGTCGGCCCACCTGTTTGAACTTAGCATGCTCTTCCGGGCCTGCGTGGGTTTTCTCCGGGTACTCTGCTTTCCTCTTGAATGGTTGTTCGTGTCCTTGTGCCCTTTGAAAAACGAAAAAATACATATCAAGGGGTAGAATAGATCTTTTTGGTTCAATAAAGTTTGATGAAATTCAGAGCTGGCATTATTATTATTTTTACAATTGTACTGCAAATGAATGAACATTGGCTACAAAAGTCGTTTATCAGGCTCCTCTAATTTCCCCCCAAAAATCTGAAAAACCCATATCGGTCGATCACTAGTCACGTCCGAGACGATGGTTTCTTCAGCTGTGCGCTGGTTGGCCGATCTGCTGAGCTTCAGCGGTCCTGAGCTGCTCTTGAGCAAGCGGGCAATGGAACCCCAGCTTTTATTATTTTTTCCATTTGAGTATATTTCAGTGTTGTTTTCATTCTAAATGTTTGTTCAGTCCAGTGCTAATGTTTTTCTGTATATTCGATGTATGCTAACCATTTTTCTGTTATCACATTTTATGTGGTCTGATGATCCTCAACATTATTATTATTAATTTTTTTATGTCTGGGGCTCTGTAAAAATGTACGCACATTTTAGCAAATGTAAATTTATTGAAAATATGCAATGAACGTAAATATAAAGGGAAATACACTTTTGTAGCATAAGTGAGCACAAAATCGGATTTGGTATAGATTTGCTTCTAAAAAGTACGAGAGCTTCTTACATTTTACTTTCTGTCCATGAAGAAAGGAACTCATTGCTGAACTGGACCAAGACGAAAAGGACCAGCAGAATACGTCCCGTCTGGTGCAGGAGCACAAAAAACTACTAGAAGAGAACAAGAGTCTATCCACATACTACCAGAAGTGCAAGAAACAGCTGGAGGTGATCCGGTGCCAGCAGCAGAAGAAACAGGGGACTCTGTGATGAGAATCAAACCACAGATATTATATGTACTCCTGGCATCCAACTGAAACAATAGTGCATGTGCACACAAGTTAACCTACACAAACACACGCACACACACTAGTCCAGTGCTAGTGTGGCCTGCATGTCACACACTGTGGTCTCTGCATTGGGTAAACAGTAATGTGTCTTCTGTGGTTATTTTTGCACATATTCACAGTGTAATCTGTGGCTGGAGACCAAACAATCACTGCAGCCCAAAGTTCATTGGGATTCAGTTAGGAGCTTTGCTTCTATGCCACTGAGTGTGATAGCAGGCTGGTGAGGGCTGTTTCTGTATTTTTTATGTTGCTCTCAGGACCTGATGGGCAGACCATTTGAAGCAGCCAATGGCAAACCCATTGTGAAGAATAAGAAAAAAAGCTTATTTTCTCAACGCATGCAGAATGCATTGAATGTTGAAGATGGTTGAAACATGTTTGTACATACACCCCTAATATTTTTTTTCAATGCAGAGATGACAGTGAATTCTCTGGAGATTTGACATCCCATATTTGCTACAGTCAAATGTTTATTAGGCATCCTATATTTTTGAAAATTGTGTGCAACTAATAATGACACTCGAATACCAATGTATGATCAAACAGGAGACGCTTTAAAACATTTTTGTATTTGAGTATTTCAGTGTTGTTTTCATTCTAAATGTTTGTTTTATGTATTTCTATATGTTCGATGTGCTAACCATTTTTTGTTATCACATTTTATGTGGTCTGGCAATCTTCATAAAGAGAACCATATATCAAAAGTTTTTTTGTTAGCCTTACAAGTTGCATGCATTATAAACACAGTGGTACCTCTACATACAAACTCTCGCTCAGTCACTCGATTTTTGACAAATTATTCTTTATTAGAACAATAATTTTCTAAGTTAAGGTACCACTGTAAAATAATCCTCGATCATCGCTAATTGTCTACTTTGTGATTTTTTCCGCTATTATTTAAAAAAAAAATTCAAGTTCAGAAAAATGTGAAAATCCATGCTGAAACTCGTAAGCAGAAGCCACTCTTGCTACTATAACTCAGCACTGAAAGAAAAAATGGTAGAATAGGCGTGACCCTATTTCCCGATTTCTCAATTATCACGGCCACAACCGCGATATTCGACGGATTACTGTACTTATTTCATGTGACAGTAACTAGAAAAATGAAATAAAGGTATTACTGTATAAAACATTCGATAAAACAGGTCAGTTATGTGTTGCAAGCCAAGAATGTTGAATGCATTCCTCTTGCTGTTTACGTAACAATTATAGAGATTAATTCAAATTCATATTGATGTAATGTTCTGCACAATCACTGTTTGGCCTTTCAAGGATAATCAACTGAACTTATCAAAATTAAAGGGGCATTTCAGTGGAATCAATAACTTATTTGATTGTTTCTAACAAAGAGGGCTGATTACATGACCTCCAAATTTGACTGGGGGGGGGCGGGGCTTGGTTCTGGGCCAAAGACTTTCCCATTTTAGTGTTTGTTAACTGCTCAAACTATGGCCTGCTCAACTTCCATTTTACAGCATGGATGATGATTATTTTGTTTGGATATTTTTTTATGTGGGCGGCTCGGTGGGTGGGGCGAGGGGTTAGCGTGTCAGCCTCACAGCTCAGGGGTCTTGGATTCAAGTCTGGGTCAGACTACCTGTGTGGAGTTTGCATGTTCTCCCACGTGAGTTTCCTTCCACATTCCAAATACATGAATGGTAGGCTGATTGGACTCTAAATTGGCCCTAGATATGGGTGTAAGTGTGCATGATTTTCTATCTCCTTGTGCCCTGTGATCGGCTGGCCACCGACAGCTTGGATTGGCTCCAGCACCCCCTGTGGCCCTTATGAGGATAGTGTTTTATAAAATAAGATGAGATTTATATACATGTCTAAAGAACTGATTGACCATGCTAGCTATCATATTAGCTTCTCATAATGACAACATGAACATGAGGAGAGGCACCTCTCATCAACAGGGTTTAGCGAGAGTGCAACAACCATCCAGCAGCATGTATGCGTTGACATCAGGAAACACGGTGTCAGTTGCTATCAATATGTGTGTATGATCAACAACAATTCACTGGCAAATTAGCAGGTCCTTGGGAGGATTGTAGCCACTCCCACCAAAGGAAGCACTGCATAGAACGGGTGGCAAACTATTGCAGAAAGGGCTGCAATGGGCGCAGGTTTTCATTCCAACCCATAAAGGGAAACCTTTCCACCAATCTGTAATCTTAGAAGTGCAAACTCGTTTGCTAACAGGTGATTCTTGTTTCAGCAGAAACCTAATTGATTGAACTGTTTGTGTTGGATCAGTTGGAACAAAAGCCTGAATACACAGCGGCCCTGGGGGACCGCTTTGCCCACCTCTGACATTGTAAGATAACATTACGATAAAATGACAAAATCGATTAGCAAATGCTTGTTCAAATTGTATCAGTTTTTGTAAGTATAGAAACATCGTTGTCATAAGGAACCTGTCTCGAGTTTGGTCGTTGTCATGGGGACTTGACACTGCTTAATCGGACTTCGCCCAAAGTTTTGTTGTTGCCATGGAGACTTGCCACTGATTAATCAGGCTTTGCCCCAAGTTTGGTCGTTGCCATAGAGACTTGTCACTGATTAATCAGACTTTGCCCAGAGTTTGGTCCTTGTCATAGAAACCATACTATGCCCTGTTTTCCTATTCTTAACCTGCTCCTGAAGTTGTATTTTCAGATCTATCAGGCATAAAAGCTTTATGTCTGCTACACAGTGCTTTCTTACATAGGGCCCACATTACAGTATAATCCCTTGAATATTGTGGCTTCAACTTTTGCAGATTCATTACTTTGCGGGTGTGAGTTTGAGTTTGATTTATTTGATATTTGACAGCACTTTAATGAACATATAATCATACCTACTTACGAATTACCACATTTTCAGGTTACAAATGTTTTTGTATATGCAAATGAGTGACTCGAGATATGAAAACGATCCAAGTTACGAAATTCACCAAAAAGTAAATGTTTTTCCTTAGATTTATTTCAAAAATATTGTCAGGGATGTATTGATTTTCACTTTAGCACCTTGCTGCAGTGTTTCCCAACCACTGTTCTAAGGCACACTGATGGTCCATGAGCAATGGTCTGGTGCAAAGTTCCCTCTAATTTTTTGTTTGTCTGGGCAGAAAGACAACCTCCTTGTGCACACTTAGTAGTAGTGTGAGCAACATCATCATGCTCGCTGTGGGCACACACCAGTATCACACCTGCCATAAGCAGGTGCATGTCTACTACACATAAATGAGTGAGTAATAATAAAATATGATTAACATCTATGAATGGGCAGCCCGTTGAATGAGTGAATCGTACGTCGGCCTCACAGCTTTGGGGTCATGGGTTCAAATCTAGGTCGGTCCACCTGTGTTGTATTTGCATATTCTCCCTGGGCCTGCATAGGTTGTCTCTGAGTACTCTGTTTTCCTCCCACATCTTAAAAAGATGCATTGCAGGCTGATTGGACAATCTAAAATTGCCACTATGTATGGGTCTGAGTGTGCATGGCTGTCGTTCTCCTTGTGCCCTGCGATCTGCTGGCCACCGATACAGGGTGTTCCCTGGCCCAAAGTCAGCAGGGATAGGCTCCAGCACCCCTTGCGAGTGATGAAGTGGATAAAGCGGTTCAAAAAATGAATGAAAAAATATCTATGAATAAAACATCTACATAAATGACATTAGAATATGCACAAATCCGACTTAAAATTTACCACATTTTACACATCTGTCCTCATTTTCTTATTCTCTTTCTGATAGGTTCATTAATAATTATTAAAACATTGCAAACAGACATGTGATTCAATTATTGTTATTTATTTAAATAGGCACTTGGTGAGAAGACTTATAAGTGAGAATACATACAGACTTCCTCTCCGTCTCAGAATTATCCTCCTGAACAGTAGTTTCTCGTAGTTTTAAAGCCATAAATCAAAACAATTACAAGGTCGCTGATTAATCCTACTGCGTAAGCAAGAACAATCCTTCATTCGACATAACAATTACATAAAGAAGCGAGAAAGGAAGTCACGATGTAGGAAGACTATGCGAGTGTTCCCGGAGGTGATTGATAGCCATCCGCTGGTTTCAAGAATTCTTCACGTCATCTTCGTTGCAAACCCAGATAAGCAGTCCTCGGAGCCCGGGACTGGGTGAGATGTCAGGTCAACAGTCCTTGGCCCAAGGACTCTGTGACTTGTTACAACCCCGAGTTCTCTTCAGACAAATTAAATAAGCTTTCTTACAAAAATGATTAAATGCACACATAGAATAAACCCAACACCTTCAAATGACTTTTCTGTTGAATGTGTTACTTCAGTTTCCATTTATATGCAATATATTTTCCATAATGAAAATCAGGAAATTTAATATACATCTATACTATATAATTTGATCCTGAAACAGAAAGTCGCCACCCATGATTTACTTTCCCGGGCCACACAAAGTGATGCGGCGGGCCAGATTTAGCTCCCGGGCCACCACTTTGACACGAGTCCTAAGCTGTCTTGTCACCTGATCAGCAGTCGTGGCCGGTGGGGGGCTTCAAAGCACACAAACACACAACTCTCCGGTTGCAGCCCAGCAAGCACCAAAAGCTCCTCCATCTGACCGGGGAGAAATCTCACGCTTCCATAACAATGATGGAATGCTCGGTCTGAAGCATCGCCTCTTCTCCCAGCACTACCGTCCACTGCTCACAGCTGCTCCAAAGATGTCTTGGACTAGCAGAAATAAACCAAGCCTATTTCTTAAAATAATGGGAAATTATTTAAAATTAAAATATTAAACATGTATATATTTCTGCGTATCTCAAACTCCAAAGAGTTATTAATTAAACAACCTCTACTTCGTCTTCATTTGTTCTCACAGCTGCAAGAAATGATTCCATAGTGCAAAGAAATTGATGGGGAAATATCTTTTTTTTTTTACATTGACAAATGCATGTCTTACAAATATGGTGCTGCTGCTTAATAAAACTATTTCTGAATACTCTTCCGGTGACAAGTTTTCAGGAATATTTTGTATATTCATAATTGTTACGACTCCCCCTGGGGTATGATATACCAGGGAGTCGCAACTATCACAGCAGACAGGTTCGGTCAAAGATGAGTTCGGACAAACACTGCAAGTAGCCTTAGTTATATTTTATTTACAATAAAGTCATTAAAACAGACTACGGGATAACATAGGGGAAGCACGAGATATTAAAGTGGCACCCTCAAATAAACACGGTAAAACCCCCTCCCAGACAGGTGTCCAAATGAACACCCACAAAATACAGGAAATAAGACCGAAGGATGCCACTGTTAAACTGATGTAAAATAATCTAGACAGGGGAATAACTGTGTATAAATGCACAAACTATATGTATACCCCGGGGTGTCTAAACTTATCTCAAGTCCCCCTATGCAACCCAAAAATCATTAACAACACATACAAAATATAACAGGGAGTAACGTACTCACAAGCCTGCAACTCAGCAAGGCATCAAGGGCAAAGGCAAGGGCGAACTGACAACTGAAAAGGGTTTAAATAAGGGCAGGAAGTGAATCTTGATTGAAGGAGGGATGATTGGGAAATTAATTACAGCTGTGTTGGCCTGGGCAGGGCTTTGTCACAGGGGTTGAGCCACAGCTGCAGGTACCTGTAAAGAAAAGAAAGCACACACCTCTACATAGTGTGTGTCCAGGCTGCCAGCCGTAACAATAATATTTATAATGTGCTAAAATCATGCAGAAAACTGCATTTATTGATTAAATAA
Organism: Stigmatopora nigra; assembly: GCF_051989575.1. Classification (NCBI taxonomy): domain Eukaryota; kingdom Metazoa; phylum Chordata; class Actinopteri; order Syngnathiformes; family Syngnathidae; genus Stigmatopora; species Stigmatopora nigra. Next base: position 1,967,176 of record NW_027551605.1, read on the forward strand.
AGATACTGGAGCTCTTTGGAAGCTTAAACCGAGCCCAGGGTAGTGATTATTGCGGTAAAAGACATCCATGGACATCAATGGCGAAAAACCCCAAAATGCGCTAAAATGGGCTAAAATCATGCGGAAAACGGCATTTAATGATTAAATACAAATAATGAAGCTTTTCAGACAATCAAACTGTTGGGTTTATTCTGTATTCTGTATTACTATTATATATTATATATAATACATTATACATCTCCATCTCTATTTCTCTATCTATATCTCTCTATCTCTCTATCTATCTCTATCTATCATACCTGTCAACTTGTACGTTTTACACGTATTTTCTACGTTTTTTTTACCATAACAAATCATGTTAGGCGTACACCGACTTTTGTACGGGAACAATTTTTGTTTAAAAAAATCATCAATATATATGAAAAACGATTTCAACAAGACCGTTTTGGCTAAAATCCAGATAGTCTCGTAGGCTGGTAGCCAACGATGCTACTGTCATCGATCGCTACTATTGTCACGGTATACCAGCAAAAATGATCCTCAATCGTATGTATTTTTAGCGGTGCATACGGCAATATCGACAAAGGATGACATGCACATGCGTAGATAGATACATAGAGTAAATATCGTGGAAGCAAGCATGGAGGAGCCACCTAGTAAGAAACGAGTTACCATGAGTAAACATGCGTCGTACGGTGTTTGTACGTTTTTTTGGTGGTTTGTACGGGGAATCATAATCATTTATAGGGGCAGTTATCGGCAGAAGTTGACAGGTATGATCTATCTCTCTCTCTATCCGTCTCTCTCTCTCTCTGTCCGTCTCTCTCTATCTGTCTCTCTATCCGTCTCTCTCTCTCTATCCGTCTCTCTCTCTATCCGTCTCTCTCTCTATCAGTCTCTCTCTATCCGTCTCTCTCTCTATCCGTCTCTCTCTCTCTATCCGTCTCTCTCTCTTTCCGTCTCTCTCTCTCTATACGTCTCTCTCTCTCTATCCGTCTCTCTCTCTCCATCCGTCTCTCTCTCTCTCTCCATCCGTCTCTCTCTCAGTCCGTCTCTCTCTCTCTCTCTGTCCGTCTCTCTCTCTCCATCGGTCTCTATCCGTCTCTCTCTCTATCCGTCTCTCTCTCTCTATCCGTCTCTCTCTCTCTTTCCGTCTCTCTCTCTCTATCCGTCTCTCTCTCTCTATACGTCTCTCTCTCTCTCTCTATACGTCTCTCTCTCTCCGTCTCTTTCTCGCCATCCGTCTCTCTCTCTCCGTCTCTTTCTCGCCATCCGTCTCTCTCTTTCCATCCGTCTCTCTCTCTCTATCCATCTCTCTTTCTCCATCCGTCTCTCTCTCTCTATCCGTCTCTCTCTCTATATCCGTCTCTCTCTCTCTATCCGTCACTCTCTCTCTCCATCGGTCTCTCTCTCTCTATCCGTCTCTCTCTATCCGTATCTCTCTATCTATCCTCTAGCTCTCTCTCTATCCATCCCTCTCCATCTCTATCCAGCTCTATCCATCGACCTCTACCTCTATATAAGATGGCGCCGTCACGCGGAAGCCAGTGGCTGTCCACCCTTATTTGTTTTTTTTGTGTTTTACAGCCCTATCTTTTTTAAGATCACACTTTAATATTTCTTAATACATTCCTTTTACTTTACTTTGTACTTTATAATTTTTACAACTTTCTTTGATCTGTTAGCCTGCTATTTTGTGCTACCTTTTTTTGGGACCATACAGCCATGCCTACACTGTTACACACATTGTTACAATACGCAGCAGAAGGAGCAACACCTCGGTGACGCCGGAGATTTGGAGCTGGACAAAGGGGCCGGGAGAAAAGGCAACGCTTCTGACCAACCATTCCATCCTGGGATAAGATGGAAGTGCTGGCTGCGTTTACCAGCAACGGAGTCGAGGGGCGCTACTCGGCTACTGATGTCTTCAGCTCCAGAGCTCTGAGTATTGGAGTCGAGGGTTTCTATTCAGCTACTGTTGTCTTCAGCTCCAGACTATTGAAGAACTGTGCAGATAAGCTTGTAAGAGTGACTGCATATTCTCTACCTTGGTCACAGTCTGCAGAAGTTCCTGATCTTGTGGAAGACGTAGTGTGTGGTTCTGGTTTTTGTCCAACTTTACAACGCCTTTTTGAGTCTGTATCCGTTTTAGCTATGGAAACCAAGATGGCGCCATTTTAGCGTCAGCCGGAGGCAGTGGTAGCTCCGTCCACTCTTGCTCATTTTGTGTTTTTGCTGCTTTTATGTCTTAATGATTTGATGATTCCATTTACTTTGATTTGCTTTGCACTTTGTGCTTTTGCTTGGCTGTTCTGTCTAATCACCCTCTTGCTTCTTCCACAAGGAAATTTCCCGAATATGGGATGAATATTTATCCATCCACCCGTTCATCCAATAATCAAATTAGAGAAAAATAATTCATTTGCCATGTCCCAATTGATAATTTTTAGTATTTTAGTGCTCATTTCCTTCATGATAGCCACCATCGCTAGAAGACATTGCCAACCCCCGATACCTCAGAAGAGCCGGGTCCATTGTTGGAGACCCATACCACCCTGGACACGGCCTGTTCCAGTTGCTTCCATCTGGCAGACGCTACAGGTCCTACAAAGCACGGACAAACAGGCTCAAGGACAGCTTCTTCCCAACTGCCATCAGGTCTCTGAACCTGCAGCAACACGTGACGTGACGACTACACATATCCCTACTATGAAATTAAGTCAAGTCGAATTGAAGAAACAGGAAGGTCGTTTGGTGCAGATCTACCTTCCACAGGATGACTGAGGGAGGGTAAGTATAAAGACTGAGAGGTAAGTGATCCATCTTATTCTTGTTGGCATCGGTGAGGCAACTTGTAGTCGCCGGAAAATGGCGCTCAAGGCGGAGAGCTAACAAGTATGAATATGTCATAAATAAATGTCATAAATGTGTCTGGCCTGGGAAGACGAACTTGTGGAGAAGCACTATACAATTTCGTCATACGCTGCTGAGGGTATGATGACTACTAGGCTTTTTGTCAAGTCAATGATGACGACAATGCCTATGTCTGATTTTCATTTTTCATTTTCGTTTTTTCAATGAAGCAGCAGAAATCAATGGTGTTATCCATTCACCTATTCATCCAACTTTTTCTTTTTAGCAATATTGCTGTCTCTTGACAGCGGGCGTTCCAAATCAAAAGCCTTTAATATCATCATTCACAGCTGCGTATTACAAAATTGGTAGTGCTAATCCAAGCTTTTCAAAGTGTTTTCCCAGGTAAAAAAAAAAAGTAGTATAAAAAAGTATAAAAAGTCATCCCGGCTAGGTGAATTTTAAAATATTGCAGTCTAAGATATTGCACATTGTTATTCCACACCCCAAAGTATAAATCAATAAGTAATAAAAAATAATAATAATGAGAATACAGTAGATATACAGTGGGTGGCTAAGTAGAGAAGACTAATTATTTTTATTCCGTTTCAAATGTCTGTATTAACAGCTCTTTAAATTTTAACATTCTGAACTTGAATGGAACATTGAACATGAAATATTCTGGACACAGCTTCTCTTGTCTACTTTTTGCTGCTGGAGACCTGGCAGCGCTTCTTCTCACATAGCTGAGTCACAATTGGTTTAAGGGAGGAAGCAGTGGAGACCCTCAATAGAGCTTGAAGATGCTCATCAGTAAGTCTGGACCTATACTTGGACTTATTGAAGTTCAAGGTGGAGAAGTGTTTCTCACACAAGTATGTGCTCCCAAAAAGGCACATGGTCCGCTTGAACATTTGGGAAAGTTCGGGGAAATTTGGGAAATGGAAAAGGTTTGCCTGAGAGCTGTGCTTTCCATAACAAAAGTTTAGTGCAGAATGCTCTCACATTGTCATAGGCAGGACTGACAAGTTGCCCCTGGCCTTGTAGCTTCTTGTTCAGTACATTAAGCTCATGTGTGATATCAACAAGAAAAGCTAAGTCCATGAGCCATTTGGGATCACTTAGCACAGGAACAGCAACCCCGTCTATCTCAATGAAGTCTTTTACTTTTGCTCTCAACTGAAAAAAATATCTTCAATACATTTCCCCTGCTGAGCCAACGTACCTCAGTGAAGTAGAGCACATCCCCACATTCAACAAAGAAATATTGCACTCCCCACTTTTCTTGAAACTGTCTGTGCTCATCACTGACCTTTCTTTTCATGGCAGGCTTTGAAACGGACATCTTTGGGGCTGTGATATGTGTTTACACTAGGAATGAGTCTCGGATTGAATTTTTAACTTTCAGTCGCGCGGTTCTGTGGCGCATGCGCACTTTCGATTTGACCGTTTAACTTTCAGTCGCGCGGGTCTGTGGCGCATGCGCACTTTTGCTCTCTGATCGTATTGGATTACGGCAGCTCTCTGAACTGACCGGAGTGAGCGAGGCACTGGACAGCCCGGCCAATGTCCCACCGTCCAGAGCCGTATACTTCACCGTGATTGGTTCATCCAGCTCCGAACACAGTGTCATTCATTTCAATCTTGCGGGCCGCACGGACATTAATCTTGCATATGTTGTACCCGTGATTTTCCACGGGGTGGTAGTGTTTCGCCTTTAAAAGACGGGTGAAATAATCAGACAGGCTCTTTGTTGTATTTCCAAAACCAACTTTAGTTATTTAAGCAATTCACACAAAACATAATATACAATAACACTCAAATATATACATAGTAACATATTAACAACCCGTTATAATCCAAAGCAATGTACTTGCTGCATAAACGATTATAACTTATGAGTATTGTAACTTGTTACCTTTTGTTCCGGCCGTCATTTACTGCATACTATTATGCTACTGTTATAACGGCGGCCGAAAGTAGCCTGCTGTAGACAATGCACCCGAGACGCGCACATTCGCGCACACACATAAAAAAAAGTAAACAACCCACGGTCGAAGGTAGCTCGCTTTAAACAATACCCGAGACTCGCACATTTACTCGCACACATGAAAAAGTAAATAACCAGCGGCCGAAGGTAGCTTGCTGTAAACAATACCCGAGACTCGCACATTTACGCGCACACATAAAGAAGTAAACAAGCATCACTAAGCATTACGTTCTTTCTGACATGCTACTATTGCCTCTTGCACATCTCACACTCAGTCGTTATTCAAAACAAAGCAACATACCTTTAAAAGACGGGTGAAATAATCAGACAGGCTCTTTGTTGTATTTCCAAAACCAACTTAGATAAATGTCTGAATAGCCCGTTATTATACCCTACCAAGGTCTATGACCATTGGTTAGTCATTACGTCATCGCCCCGTGTTTAACGCATGCTAGCGGCATGAGTCCCCTTTCAACTTAACACCTGCACTCATGTCTAACATCAACTACTTCACCCTGTCACACATATTTAGACGCGGGCCGCAAATTATTGTCCCGCGGGTCGCATTTGGCCCGCGGGTTTGAGACGCCTGCTCTAAATTGCCCCTAGGTATGAGTGTGAGCGTGAATGGTTGTTTGTCTCCTTGTGCCCTGCGATTGGTTGGCCACCAATTCAGGGTGTTCCCTGCCTCTGGCCCAAAGTCCAAGCTCCAGCACCCCCTACGATTCAAAGCAGTTCAGAAAATAAGATGAGATGATTTAGGATGAACGGAAGACTAAATTTTATACTCTTATTGACACTTGTTGGAGACAAAAAAAAAACTAGTGGGTGTAACTGAGCTTAATAGTGCTATATTATAATGAAATACATACAAAAAAAGGCACAAGAATTAACAAAACTTTATTTCAACCAATAAACTATATACATTATTTACAGTAGTAAATTCTGTGTTTTAATACTAAACAAAACACCGTAAAATTATTTATGTACGGCCACTTGAGCAAAAAAAAAGGGTCTGTTCTATAACAAAAGATTTTCACAAATAGTCAAATACAAGAAATAAGCTGAGGTATTGCAAGTTTTGAAGAAAGTTGTGACAAGAACTACTAAGGCTTTGCTACTTCCATAAAACTAAAGGACTTGTGTACATGTGCAACGGCAAGAGCAAAGAAAAAGGATGCATTGAGGTCTGTGGGAACCATTCATAAAAAAGAGATAAGATTTTAAACACTGATCTATTTTGTGATTACTTGCTGAACATTTCTTGTTGAGGAAAAATGTGACCATTTACACACAAATAATGTTTATACATTTGACATGTACAATTGAAAAATAGGGTGGATTGTTGTATTTTAGTTTACGATTGGAAGATTTAAATTTTAGATTTAAACTAACAATCGTACAACAGATATGACACCTGCATATATGTTTTACATACACTACTCTTGTAGATTGAAAAGAAAAAAAATAATGAAAACTTGGGTGATCAGGTATTCATATTGCCCTGTTTCTTGACAAGATTCATCAGCTGGTCAAATCTCTGAGAAATCTGGAGGGCAACAACAACAACAAAAAGGTTTGTAAACATTTTAAATTTTAATGATTTATTTATCCAAATCAGCTTAGAGTGTTGTGGAAAATATTAGACATACAGGAATACCACAATGCTCTTAATTTGGCATGCAACAGTATGGTTGAACAGGAAACAACATTGATGTATAACAAGGGCATGAAAAAGTGTGAATAGGCACAAGCATTTATATTTCTGTGAATCCCAGACTAAAATCCAAACTTATCGTGCAACAGCATAGAGCGCTGCCCATCTAGTCAAACACCAACTGGCCTCCTGTCACCTTTCTTTGTCCAATTACATTGACCTTGTGTGGGAACCCTTCACATGACAAAAAAAAAAAAAAAAGAAGCAAGCCTGAACACCTTCTTAAACTTGGAAATGCGACCATCCAATACAGTGAAAGCACGATGAAACTTAAATGTGGTATAAGGGCACATTGTTGAGTTTCTTTGCAATATACAAAATCGGTTTGGTCTGATTTTTCAAATTTTTATTTAAAGAGTGCTTAAAACGCACATTGTTGTCACAATGAAGCCCTAGAGTTGCCAATGCTTTCTGGTCCACTCCTAACACTTAAAAGTCAGTCGGTTTTCCACTTGAGATCGGACCAATACGACAATGCCTTTAATATGCACATTTCCTACATCTAAAATTGGAAAATTAGTTTTTTTTTTTTTAAATGAATCAATGCATTATTGGAACAGCGTGTATACTTTTTGCAAAAGTGACAAGTGGAAAAAAAAAACATCGTGTAAGAAATACATATTTATATCTGAAAAACGGTAATATAAATAAACAATACTGGAAGAATGTGGGGAGAGTGACCTATGATGAAAGCCTCCTGAGATAATGACCAGAGGGAAAGGGAGAGCCATTTGCAGCTGGGACAGGTCACAGGCTGCAGCAGCATCAGCCACAGCCAAAAGTTCAAGGTCCTTAGTGCAGAGCTAATTTATAATGCTAACATGTCCAACATTAGACCAGGTCTCATTAATGTATTACATTAAAATCCCTCATCCCTTCTTTTCAGCACTCTCTCACACCCCGGTCTACTCTGACGAAGTGAAATAGGAGCAAATCCAGAGTTGAGTTAATTCTGCCACAAGTCAGTGAACATCAGGAGGGTGCTCTTCTTTTACTCTCACAGTGTGGCAGAGACCTCACATTTCCAGTGTTAGCGGATGGGACCGAAAACTTTCTAGTCTCGTGCCCCTGATGCCGATTTATTTTTTTTTACTTCCAATCTGATCCGATTTTTTCAAAGATATGTTTTGCCGATACCATCCAGAGCCATCATTTTTCATCCAGTAAGAGTAATGCAAGAAATGATGTAACCATTTAATGAAAACCATAATTTTAGTATTAAAGTGTGCCCTGGTCGAACCTGAAGAAATGCTCTTGCTTTATACAATGCTCTGTTACCACTCAGCAGACATGTTTGGTGACTGGTTTCATTCACTGCAGTAAAAGCTTCACGGTACTGAAAACACCATGTTTGGATCAGGTTCAATCTTGTGACAAAATCTGATACTGTCCAATACCTGAAGATACTAGTTAATAATACAAAGCGTCCTTGTCTGCATGGGACTGTACAGTTTAAGTACATTTTGTTGGTGAAAAGAAAAATACAATTTACCTGTTCTGGTGTTTTTTTCAGCATATCCGACAGGGAAGCAAACGTTTTGCGGGAAGCACCTTTTGTTTTCAGTTGAACAAGGATAGCTCGATCTTCATCTCTGAAGCAGAACGTGTCACAAACATTTGGGTATCGTTAACTAGGATTCTTACTACATTTTATGTTGGAGAACTTTTTGCATGTATCCGAATTACCATATTTTCTCGCATATTAGCTGTCTCCGCGTATAAACCGTACCGTTAAAATAGCCTTAAAAATCGTAAAATTTTACAATGTCTCTCGAATGATTCACAATGATCACCTCCAAATTCATGGTTTTAATAGGGAGTACTAATGTTTTACTTTAAAGGTCAAATTTTAAGAAAAATACTCGTGCATGGCATTTTTTAGATACTGTATGAATCCAAAGGATCGTCTGCTGGATTGCACATCCCTAAAGGGTGTTGCATGCACGTAGACAAAAGGAAAGTCACGTGAGCAGTACAACTAGGAAGTGTGTTTGTTGCGTTCTAGTTTGTCATCCCTCTGTAAGATGACGGCACCCTGAGCGAGCAATGGCAGGCATAAGTCAGTTTTTTTCACATTTTATGCAATATACATTTTTTTTCTTGAATGTAATTCATGGACGTCAAAATAAATTTTGGTAAACGTTTTATCTATTTATCTTTTCTCTATTTTGAAATAGATTGGCTGCATTGTCTTGGGTTATAGCGTTTTGTCCTTGTCACCTTGCAGTTTTGGGCATGTCAGGTCTAATTTTTGCACATATAAGCCGTACCCTCGATTCAAGTCATCTTTTTTTTGCGAAAAATACAGCATATACGCCAGAAAATATGGTAATTTAAAGGAAAGAGGATTTCCTAACACTGGCAACAATATAAACAACAACATATTCCTTGGGGAAAAAAATGTGTCACTTTTACAATCAACTCCTTTTCCCATAAAAGGGGCACACAAATTTTTGGTCTTAGTTGGGGATCTTGGTTGTTATTATCATGAGCAAGGTCAACATAACAGGTGTCAAACCCATTCTACAAAGGACCAAGTAGGTGCAGGTTTTCCTTCCAACTGAAACAACAAAGGCTGTTTGACCAATTAGGTTTCAGGTGAAGCAAGCAGCACCTACCTGCAATCAACTAAGTACATACATTTGAAAGAGAACAGATTGGTGCCAGGGTGACATTTTATCAGTTGGTAGGAAAACCTGCACCCACCTGGCCTTTTCTTGGAATCGGTATGACAGCCTTTGTCGAAAGAATTCTTTGTCTGAAAACTTCACACTGGATGGTCCAAACCTGGGATTGAACCCAATCTCAGGGCTCTGAGGCTGACAGGCTAACCCAGGCATGGGCAAACTACGGCCCGCGGGCCACATACGGTTAGGCTTTTTAATCCGGCCCGCCGACGTTGCCCAAATAATGTTTTTTTAAATTTCCCCAAGATGCCGTCGTCATGCAGAAGCCAGTGGCAGCAGTAGCACTGTACACTCTTATTTGTTTTTCGTGCTTTTACAGCCCCTTTATCTTTTTTTTTAAATTACATTTTAATATTTCTAAAAATATTCCTTTTTACTTTACTTTGTAGTACTTTATACTTTTTACTTTAATGATGAGTGATGAATATGTTAATACTTTAGTCCTTTTTTCTGTTTATGTTTTATGTGTACTGTTAACGGATGAAGTTTTTTTAATGTATCATATCTTGCGCTGACCCGGCCCATCTGTCAAATTTTTAAAGTCAATGTGGCTCGCGGGCCGTAGTTTGCCCATGTCTCAGCCAACCACTCTTCCACCTGGCTGACAGGCTAACCACTCATCCACCTGGCTGACAGGCTAACCACTCATCCACCTGGCTGATAGGCTAACCACTCATCCACCTGGCTGACAGGCTAACCACTCATCCACCTTTTCATCACAGTTTTATCCAAAGGCAGTTTTTAAAGTAATTGAAGGAGTAAAGGGTCCAACTGGGAAATTATTCAAATTGTTTTTTTCAAAACTCAAAATCTGGACTATATATCTTCTGACTATACAAACTGAAGATTGGTTCAAATTTTTCATCATGACTTTGAAATTTTGGAAAAGGTTAGTACAGATATGTCATAGATTTTTTTTAAATTCAGAAAATATTAAACTGTTGATAATTTGTCTCTCTAAAAACAGTACAATTTTCAATGTTCTGCCAAAAATGATCTAAACTGGTTAAAGATGGTAAAATACAAGTTGTGTCCAGAAAGTTATGTTCTCCCTCGCTCTCTCCCTCAAACTCCCAAACTCACCTTGCCTCTCTCTCATTAAATTTGATAATTTTGGTAAACCCGAGTAACCTGCTAAAGGAATTTAGTCTGATTTCACTTCAGATTGTGAGACCAGAGATGAACTCACTATTTTTCCACAGTAAATATTAACATCTGGCTTCAGCAATGTGTTTTACTGTATGTGTGCAATGATATTAGAAACTGACCTGGTCCACGCCATCACCAAGGTTCCTTTTTTCTTGATGACATTCATGGCAGACAAACTATTGGGGGATGAAGATAAGGTTTGTGGGTCAACATCATTTTTGGAGCTAATGGCAATGTCTTCAATACAATAATCTTGATCTCTTCTTGTTCGCTTATCTTTTGATTGCTCATGGTTATATTTCCGTTTTTTACTTTTCTCACAAGGCTCATCTTTTTTTGTGAGTTTCTTTCCAGTTTTATATCCCGCTGTTCTCTCCAATTCTCCCTCCAAGTGAGAAAGGTTTGCAACATTTTGACTTTTCCATTTTGTCCTTTGGCATTGAGTTTTGCGTTGAACCAAAGGTTTGAAAGAACTTGATCTTGTTTGTGAATCAAAAGAAATAGTCCTTGTTTGACACAGGGGATTTGGACTGTTGTTACTCATATTCAAGTGTGGCTTGGGGTTTTCATCATCCAGACTGGGGGTTTTGATGGTGTGTCCTGATGAATGACGGCATTTTAAAAAGGTTTCGTTGGAATTAGTAATTTTTGAAATAGTTTTTGAAGAATCCATCACATTGTGTAAGTCCTCTCTCTCTGAGTTAAGAGTCAAATGCTCCGCGCGCACAAGGTTTCTGTTAATTTTCAAATCTTTAGTCGAACGGATATCAATGGACTCATTTTGACATATCAAAGGGATTTCTGAATGTTCAGACACACTGCATTCTGAAGATATTACTTTAGATGGGGAAGAATATTCATGCATTTTGTCCAAAAAATGTTTTTCTTGACTTTTCTGAATTGCAACATATTTTCCAATTTGATTATCCTCGCTTACTGCCTCATATGAGCTTTCATCTTTGGAAAGAGTGATCCCCTGACGGATCTTCAAAATGAAATGTTTATTGGACTTTTCCATCACTAGCGCATGCATGGGCAATTCTGGCTTCAATATAAAAGTATTGACAACTGTCTCTGAAGGCCTGCTGTTGCTAGATCCAAGGCTGGAGTTGTCTGTGTCAAGAGCCAGGTGGATGTCTTGTTCAGTAGCATCTTCACCATCTAGAAGAGCATCCTCACCAATGTGAGCACTGATGACACTATCCGGAGTGGCTAAAGGATGGATGCCAGATGGTGGGAGAAAGCTCAAATTGCTTTCAGACTTTAGTGGTGATGGATTAGTTAGGGATACTGCAAGATCTTCAGATAGAATACAAGGATTACACTGTGACAAAATGCTGGATTGTAGTGTTACTTGATTCTCAGATGGGATCTCAAGTAGGCAGTTTTCATCAAATAAGGCAAGATTTGGTTTTACCTGAGCTTGGCCCTGTGGTGTCATCTTCTGAAGAGTAATGCTGGACTTTGTACTAAAATGTTTGGGAGAATTTAATTTTGTTGGGGAAAGAAATTCAGATGAGTAAAATTTATTTGGGGTTGTCATGCTGAGGACTCGTTCCGCAGTCTTTTTTGGAGTTGCTAGAGCCCATAATGTGCTTTCACCTCTTTTTTCATTGGTTTCAAGCAAGTCAGCCCCTTGCAAGAGACACTTAAATATTTCTCCCATTTGAGAATCTCTTACCAGGTTAAATGTCAAACTAGTAGCTTGTTGCTCTGTAAGTAGTTCAAAGTCACTTTTTTCAAACACTGATGTGCTTTGAGAGGCTACAAAAGTAGTCATTTTGTGTTTCCCTGAGATTGAAGGCTCACGAGGAGAAAGATGATCAACTCGTGAATGATTATCAATATCATTTTGTGTGTGTTTTTTTTTCTTCTCATTTTCTGTGGGGTCAATTCTTATGTCTTTGCCTCTACTACCGAGACCTGTTTCATAAGGAGCACCAAAGGGCTTCAGTTGATTCATGCTCATTAATGGAGCCTTTAAATCTTTTAGAGATTGCGTTCTCGTATAAGGATGTCTGAAAGGTTTTTCAGTTTCATGCATCTTTTCTTCAGGTAATGTCTGTGCTGGACTACAAAAGCTTTTCAAAGTCATGTAGATATCCTTGAGCAAAAAGTCAACCTGATTATCTACAAAGACCCACAACTTTTGCTTCAAGTCAACAGCTTGTTGCTCAAAGATCCGCTTCACAATACCATTGTCAGCTACTTTGTCAAAAAACGATACTATTAATACTTTCAGCTTTGATTTCAGATCCATAGCTTGACAGCATATTTGAGCAAAATGGGCCCCATCCAAGAATTCCAAAAAAGACTCCCTAAAGTTCTCCATCACACCACAGAAACTTTTCCTCGGAAATGTTTTGTGAAGCTTCATGTATTTCTTTCGGATTACCAAGCGAACTGTTGTGAACATTTCCATTACTTCTTCTATTGTTGAAAAAGAAGCCTTGGATGACGTTGGACAAACTGTTTTAAAACGACTCTTGTTACCAGGACTTTGTGTTGATACATTTCCTGTTGTAGTCATTTCATCTGAAGCAACACATGTTACTTTTGATATGTTCTTCAAAAGATTTCCTCTATGTCTGAGTTTTTCTGCCACCTTTAGACACTTGGTTGTATTAGGTGATTTTCCATCCTCAGTTCCAGTTCGAATATCCTCTTCCGCTTGCTCAGTGTCAGAAATATTGGAAGGCAGTCCTGATTGTTTGACCTCAAAGTCCTGCTTTTCATTTTTTAGAGGACAGCCTGGATATTTATTTTCTTTGTTTAAATGCAAGTTTTTGTTTCCATCATCAGAAACAGCTGAGAACTCTGTGCAGGAAAGAGAAGACAAAAACTAGTCAATTGGTCGCTTAGAAAATGCAAATAATGGTACCTCTAATAACAAAATAAATTTGTTCCAGAAGTAAGTTTTGTAACGTAGATTTTTCAAGTAGACGAGTAAATTCGCTAATTTGGTTTAACGTCCTCAAATGATAAAAATTTACCAATTTGGCATGAAAGATGTGAAAAACCAAAAAGAGGAAACCAGAAGTTCAATTTAAAAAAAAATTAAACCATTAAAATGAATAACAAACATAAAAACCTATTTTTTATTGTTATTGAAGAGCAAGCGCATGAGAAGTGAGAGGTCGAGGCAAAAGTTTGACAACCCACATAAACTGACAGAACCCCGTGAATACAATGGACAAATAACGGAAAAGACAGACTCATGGAGTTTCTTCTGAACTGTCACCATAAACAACTCAAGTTCTACACCTAGGACCTAATCAAGACCTATTACTACTACTTTCACGACTTAGTATTTATTATTTTGACCACTAATCGATCACTATTTTGGGGTTATTTATTTATCATTACTATTTAGTGATTATTTATCAATAATATGTATTGATTTCTATGTGTTTGCCTGTTTGTTATAGCGTCCAGCCTCAGCGAGCTTTGCAACTAGGCGCTGAACGTCTCCAAAACCGTGGCACCATCCTGGGCTTCTGACGGAACAAGCCCATCTCCGTTCTGCTGACCTCACTTGAACTACTGATTTCTTATTTTTTGATTGTCCATATAATATATTGATTGTGTCTGCTTGTTTGTTGTGTCTCCATAGACTCAGCAAGTGGTGCGACTTGGCGCTGAACCTCTCCAAAACCAACCATGGAATTCATCCTGGACTTCAGACGAAATAAGGGTGCTTGGATTGGATTGGATAACTTTATTCATCCCGTAATCGGGAAATTTCTTTGTTGCAATAGGAAGAGGGTGAGGATGCAGGAATAGAAAAGGCATTATACACAAATGGGTACTTAATAGTAAGTTAATAAATAAATACATGAATAAATATATAAATAGGTAACTGTGTTGGTGAGATATATATATATACATACACATACATACATATACAAGCACATCTACACTGTATCCGAAATTCGGGAGGTCCTAACCCACAGCCTTTTTGAGTTAAAGAGCCTGACGGCTGATGGGAGGAAGGATCTGCGGAAGCGCTCCTTCCTGCGATGAGGGTGTAGCAGTCTATTGCTGAAAGAGCTTTGGAGGGACTCCACAGACTCATGCAGGGGGTGGGAGGTGCTGTCCATGATGGACCTCATCCTGGTCAGCATCCTCCGCTCTCCCACTTCCTCCACAGAGTCCAAAGGACAGCCCAGAACAGAGCTGGCCCTCCTGATCAGCTTGTTCAGCCTGTTCCTGTCCCTCTCCGTGCTCCCACTTCCCGCTTCTCTCTTCTGCCATCACGTGGACTACTTATTTAGTGATTTATTTGTCCGGCTGCAGTTATTTGTGCACTATGTGGTGAAAGCTTTAAATCTCATTATATTTGTATTATGACAATAAAAGAATTCAATTCAATTCAAGGAACAGCTATTTCCAGGTCAATGCAGGCCTGTCGGGTGTGGCGATTGGAGATAGAGTTGCTCTCCGAACACCTTGCTATCATGGTAATGTCAAAATAAAATACAGGAAGCGCATTTACAATTCAGGGCCATTTGATTTTTCTGGAGATTTTGCGTTTCATACTTAAGATTTTTTTTTCTCTATCTTGAAACAAATTTTTCCAATTGAGGCTTTTTGTAAACTGAATATTTCCTATGTATACGAGAATACTCAAGACAAAACCCTTTTATCACAATATGCAGTTAAAATGAAAATATTAACTTCATATTCAATATTGGCAGTCGAGACCAAGATGGTTTTTCATTCAAACACTCAAGCACTGAAATAAAACATTACATACCCTCTGATATGGTTGTGTAGGGGGAACCAATCTATGAAGAAAATATATGGCCTACCCACCCACCTCTTCCAAAACTCCCTACTGTAAGAATAATTGAGGACACAGAAAGAACTCTCATTGAACAATTGCAGTAACGACAATACCTCAATTGGCTTATTCAATGAGTATCCGAAATTCAAAAACATTTAATGCGACAAACTAGTGCATCTTTTTTTTTTTCATTCCCATGTTCTTGAAAATCTGTAGTTCACAGATGCAAAATAAAAGAATGAAAGAATCATGGATTGGCAATTTTAGGCATTTGTAACCAAAATTATTTTAAATACCAGGTGATAGTATATCAAATGTATGAACATCAACATTACCTTTTTGTAAACTTTTGATATGGTCGAGCTTTCCATCAACAAGGTGATGGCTTGTATTCATTAGGTGGACTGGACTCCTCAGAGGGCTGATCGCATCTGGGATTCTCTTGATATGGCAAAAAGTGTTCATCATGGAGTCTTCATCATGAAGTAATGGCTTTGAACTGCAAGGCTCCATTTTTTTTGTGTGACTATCTTCGCCAGAGCTTTCCCTCAGTGTGTCGGTAGGTGCGGAATGATTTTTGGGTGGAGCAATTTCTTCTGTTGTACTGCTCACCTTTGACACCCCAATGTAGTCAACAGATGAACTTGGGGAATTTACAGTGCCTGAGCTCCCAAAGTCCTCCTTATTTATTAAAACAGGAATTGTCTCAGGCAACCTATGTTCCTGTTGCCCAACCAATTCCAAACATATAGTACTTGATACAGTATTTGTATCTTTGGAATCATCCTGAGCACTGCATGTATTCTGTGCAATAGTGGTAGTAGAAAAAGAAGGTTTCACTCCTGGTTCAGAGTCATAAGATAAGGTGATGTGATGTGGCTGCTGACTTTGTGGGCTTGTTTCTATGTCATGATTGAGAAATTCATTTTTTTGCCTGTCTGGAGATTTCTTCAATTTATCTGGCAAATTGGTGCCCAGCGTTAGCCCTTTGGGACCGTTTCTTACTAAAGCGACAGACTGTGCAAAATCAATACATTTATATTTGGATCTTTCATTGTCTAATTGTTGTAAAGGACTGCTTGGCTGTTTAGTGTCAACCTTTCCAAATTTGTGACATCTGTACTCAGTTAGATCTGCTTGTTCATTTGAATCTAATTGGCCGTTTTGGATGAATTTAGTTCTGGCGTCATCATTCCTATGTATTTCCAATTGAGAACTATTGTCTTTGGATATTGGTGTTTGCTCTATATCCATGCAATTAGCTGCCAAATCTATAGATTGTCCAGAAGTGCCTTCTGCTTTATAGTAGCTTGTGACATTTTCTTGAACATCTGCCCCTTGCAACGTTTTGAACATTGCGGCTTCATCATATTCTGTAGTTGCCTTTTTTAGATTGTTTTGTAATCCATTGCCATCAATTTCACCACTGAGATTTATATCATCTTTTTCAATTTGGGGATTAATCACAGTACTTCCACCCTGCCTGGTGTTGTTTGATACTGGATTTTTAATTGGTGAAAGGGTTAAATTTAGTTTTTCCATGAAACACAGTTTACTGTTTTGATAACTGTTCTTAACTGGCTCTTTTACTGATGTTTTCAGTCTTTTTAGTTGTTTTTCATTTTTAACAATGTGTTTAGCGCTGCAGGATTTTTTGGGTGGTTGAGTTTCACCAAGTGTGATTCTCTCAGACTCTCCCTTATGTCTACTGGAATTGTTTTCTTCATGTGTTCTGTTTCCCTTCCACTGGTAATCTTTTGGCAGCCTATCCGATTGCTTCTCTTTGGAGAAATCAGTGAAGCTTTTGGCTCGCTGAGATGTAGAATACCTCATCTGGTCTTTAGAAATCAAATGTTCCAAGCATGACCTACCATGTCCATCACTAATCTTGATTTTTTTATGAAATCGGCGATAGTCGTCTGTGGAGCTACGATGAGCTGAATGATGGGTTTTTCTATGTCTTCTTTCTCGACTACTTCCTTGACAGGAATCTGAGAAATATAGTACTTGTGAATTATTGATTGGAGGACAATGTTCCTTTACCGTTTTGCTTTCCTTGATTTGATGTGTTCTGAAGTTATGTCTTCTTCGAGTGTCTGTGTCTAATTTATGAGGGTCGTGTTTGTCAATTGTTTGAGTGTATGTTTTGGAAGAACTATTGCTGTACTTGTTGTCTATGGTAACAACATGTGTTTGACATTTGTCTTCTCTGGTTTTATGCATATCTGACAAATGATGTTTGTTTGAAGAAGGTATGGTTGGGTTGCTGAAAGAATGCTTGTTCCATTTTTCAGTTACTAGACAATGTTCACTTGATGAAACTTTAGAATGACTACATGACGAGACTTCGGGCTCATTGCACGATGCACTAGCCTTGTTGTTGGGAGAATCTTTTTCTCTTCTTTGGGATTGATATATCTTTGAAAGATCTATATCCCTTGATAAAGTTGATTGAGCAGATAATGGGGGGTGGCTGGGTGCAGGAGATTTTGGAATACTCTTCATCGAGAAGGTGAGAGCTTGGCTGGAGGAGTTTTGCCCTCTATAAAGAGGATCGCGACCTTTCCCTGACCTGTGGAGAAATGCTTGAATTATATACTGAACATTTTAACTAATGTAACAAGGAAATGGTTCTGCTTTGTATTCATTTTTTATTCATCTCAAGTGCTATAGGGTCCATTTCTGAAACGAGAAGAAAAGGCAGCGGAATTTACATCTCTCGCTCTCTCACATCTCTCTCTCTCACTCTCAATCTCTCTCTCACACTGTCTCACACTATCTCTTGCTTTCACACACTGTATTTCGCGCTATACCTCATTCACGCTCTCTCATTCTTTGTCTTTCGCACTCTATCTCATTCACGCACTCTCATTTCTCTGTCTGTCCTGCACTCATTGTCTGTTGCTCTGTCGCACACTCTCTCGCCCGCTTTCGCCCGCCCGCCCGCTTTCGCCCGCCCGCCCGCTTTCGCCCGCCCGCCCGCTTTCGCCCGCCCGCCCGCTTTCGCCCGCCCGCCCGCTTTCGCCCGCCCGCCCGCTTTCGCCCGCCCGCCCGCTTTCACCCGCTCTCGCGCTCGCCCGCTCTCGCGCTCGCCCGCTCTCGCCCGCTCTCGCGCTCGCCCGCTCTCGCGCTCGCCCGCTCTCGCGCTCGCCCGCTCTCGCGCTCGCCCGCTCTCGCCAGCCCGCTCTCGCACTCGCCCGCTCGCTCTCGCACTCGCCCGCTCGCTCTCGCACTCGCCCGCTCGCACTCGCCCGCTCGCTCTCGCCCGCTCGCTCTCGCACTCGCCCGCTCGCTCTCGCACTCTCGCTCTCGCCCGCTCGCGCTCGCTCTCGCCCGCTCGCTCTTGCACTCGCCCGCTCGCTCTCGCCCGCTCGCTCTCGCCCGCTCGCTCTCGCCCGCTCTCGCACTCGCCCGCTCGCTCTCGCCCGCTCGCACTCGCCCGCTCCCTCTCGCTCTCGCCCGCTCCCTCTCGCACTCGCCCGCTCCCTCTCGCTCTCGCCCGCTCCCTCTCGCACTCGCCCGCTCCCTCTCGCACTCGCCCGCTCCCTCTCGCCCGCTCCCTCTCGCACTCGCCCGCTCCCTCTCGCCCGCTCCCTCTCGCCCGCTCCCTCTCGCACTCGCCCGCTCCCTCTCGCACTCGCCCGCTCGCTCTCGCACTCGCCCGCTCGCTCTCGCCCGCTCCCTCTCGCCCGCTCCCTCTTGCCCGCTCCCTCTCGCCCGCTCCCTCTCGCACTCGCCCGCTCCCTCTCGCACTCGCCCGCTCCCTCTCGCACTCGCCCGCTCCCTTTCGCCCGCTCCCTCTCGCACTCGCCCGCTCCCTCTCGCCCGCTCCCTCTCGCACTCGCCCGCTCCCTCTCGCACTCGCCCGCTCCCTCTCGCACTCGCCCGCTCCCTCTCGCCCGCTCCCTCTCGCACTCGCCCGCTCCCTCTCGCACTCGCCCGCTCCCTCTCCCTCTCGCCCGCTCCCTCTCGCACTCGCCCGCTCCCTCTCCCTCTCGCCCGCTCCCTCTCGCACTCGCCCGCCCCCTCTCGCCCGCTCCCTCTCGCACTCGCCCGCTCCCTCTCGCACTCGCCCGCTCCCTCTCGCACTCGCCCGCTCCCTCTCGCACTCGCCCGCTCCCTCTCGCACTCGCCCGCTCCCTCTCGCACTCGCCCGCTCCCTCTCGCACTCGCCCGCACTCGCCCGCTCCCTCCCGCACTCGCCCGCTCGCTCTTGCCCGCTCTCGCAGTCGCCCGCTCTCGCACTCGCCCGCTCTCGCACTCACCCGCCTGTTCTTTTGCTCTCTCGCCCGCCGGCCCTCACTCGCGCTCTCTGTCGCTCGCTCTCAGTCACTCGCTCGCCCGCTCTTTCATGAGTTTCTCTCGCGCTCTGTTCCTTTACCACACTCCCTTTCTCCTTGTTAATACTCACAACTGGTTGAGCCTCTGAATCTCAGCATCCTTTCGTATAACCTCTTGTTTTGCTGTCCGTAAAAGTGCAGAGATATTCTTTTTGAGATGAAAGTTCTCCGTGTTTAGCCTTTTATTCTTATTTAAAAGAAAAAAACAATAACAAAATGTTTACATCCAACTCAAAACACTTATCCGAACAGATACTTTTCAACTTCTAGACAATTGTGAATAAGATTGAGTTATTTATGAAAGTGATGTCGTAACCTTAAATTACCATATTTACTCGCATTTAAGCTGGCCACGCATATTATCCGCACCACACATTTTTCAATTTGAAAAAATAAATCTATCTTGATGAGAACCTGATGCTTTCAAATTTCAGAAATTACAATGCATTGACATCTAAATACATTTTGTTTAGCATTTTATCTCTTTTCTCTTTTGCCTTTTTTAAAATAAATGACCGTATAGAGTGCTGTCGCTAGCGTCGTGACGTCACGACATCATTTTGTTGTGACATGGCGCCGTCAACTAGCAATTTCGTGCATATCGTGTTTTATATGGGAGTAATTATGGTAAATCTGGCGCACTCAGTTTGCGTAGGGTGTACATAAAAAAAAGGACAAACAGTAAAGAGCAGAATTATCAAGTTAGGATTACCAGAGCTGCCAACCTCCGTTAACTCCATTTCAAGAGTACCCTTGTCCCATTTCAGTATTATATTTTATCAGGAATGCATGAGATTCACACTAAATCTAGAATATAAAATGTAAAGAAATAAAATGACATTGGACAATTCAAATATTAATAATAATATCAAAATATTAAATGTTAAAAAAGTTAATTGTTACTTTGTTTTTAAAGTTGTTCAATACTTTCCTTTTCATTTTAACATGCATACAATTAAACTTACGCAGAGTAGTAGTTGGGATTTTAAACAAAAAATATACTATTGACAGTAGTGGCAAAGAATTGGAGGGAGCGAAACAATACATTTTTCCTGGAGGTAGCAAAAGGAAATAAATGAGAAGCACTGTCTTAAATAAATTATAAGTCAAGTGGTGTTGTGCAAAAGCTACAACAAGAGATAGAAACATCACAAACCTGTAGCTCCATCAGTTCAAGTCTTCTGTGTAAATCTTGAATTTGGTTTTGCGCTGCTTGGAAACAGAACTTCAGCTGCAAGCATTAAAAAAGGAATGTGCAATGATTGGTCAGCTGACTGCAACTTTTTCCATTTAAACCATGAACGAAATTGAGTGTCAATTGTGTAAATTTTAAGACTTTTCTAGGATTTTTTTGGACTATAAGGTCCATGTGACTACACAAGCCACAGCCACAAAATTAACAGGAAAACTATTTGTTCACATGCAGATATATATAGGCATAGATATACATATATACAGTGCTACCTTGAACTACAATCAGCTCCATCTACGCCACGATCGAGATATGATGAAAATTCCGATCAAATGATTCGCCCTAGATACGATCAAAATTTAGAGATGCGACCAAGCCAGGTGGCCATGGCACTGTCTTGCCACATCTCTTTCGTGTATAAAATATATCTAATAGCACGGAGCGGAGCTTTGCATTTCCGCCCCCTGGATTTTTTCCCCACGTTGGTCAATGCATATACAGTGGGACCTCGCTACTCTTGCGGTTCCACCATCGCGGCCTCAGAGTTTTGCGCGCTTTTTTAAAAAAAAAAAAAAAAATATTACATTGAAATTCACCGAGCCGATCCGGGGACCGTGCACCACGTCGGACTTATTTTTATGAGACACCGCCATTTGACTATGTCTTTTTTTCATCCTTTTTTTCTGAGAACCAGGAAATTCACCGGGGCTTTTCCACCGAGCCTATCCGAGGATAGTGCATCTTCGGATACATTTCTCTGAGACACCGCCGTTTGACTTTTTGATTTTTCATGAGAACCAGGAAATCCACTTTAAATACACTTTCACGTTTTATGGAGGTCTATTCTAACACTGTGACATTTTCTGGGCGTTTATTTTAATACCTTTTCACGTTTTATGGAGGTCTATTTTGATACACTGACGTTTTCTGGAGGTTTATTTTAATACACTGACGTTTTCTGGAGGTCTATTTTATTACAGTTTCAGGTTTTATGGAGGACTATTTTAATACAGTTTCAGGTTTTATGGAGGTCTATTTTAATACAGTTTCAGGTTTTATGGAGGTCTATTTTAATGGTCTATTTTATGGAGGTCTATTTTAATGTTCTAGACCCTCTATTGCTTTTGTAAACAGACAACATATTTTAGTTATAACATGAATTTCACTCTCTCTTTCTATCGGTATTCTATATGGTGAACTGTGTACAGGGGGGGTTAAAAAAAATAAAATAAAAATTAAGCATTTTTGAAGGGGCGCCACTACTTCGCAGATTTTCAGTTATCGTGGGTGGTCCCGGTCCCCATTAACCGCGATAACCGAGGTCCCACTGTACCACATTTACATACAAAGTAAACAACAATGGATCAGCAGTATTCCAAAGAAACTGCGACCATTGATCATAAACATTAAGCGCAAAATAATTGAAAAATATGAGTGGTGTACGTGTCACCGAGCTTACTCGGCAATACGAAAAGAATACGTCAAACACCACCATCCTTAAGCAGAAAGACGCAATTAGGGAGAAGAAGCCTTCCAAAGGACTGTCGACTGCGCGTCTGTATCTCTCTGTCTCTCTCTGTCTCTCTCTGTCTCTCTCTGTCTCTCTCTGTCTCTCTCTGTCTCTCTCTGTCTCTCTCTGTCTCTCTCTGTCTCTCTCTGTCTCTCTCTGTCTCTCTCTGTCTCTCTCTGTCTCTCTCTGTCTCTCTCTGTCTCTCTCTCTCTCACACACACACACACACACAGTGGGGCAAATAAGAATTTCAAAATAAAATGTGATTGGAAAACATTCTTTTTCCTAGCAGTCAGGAGGATAGAAAAATAAAATAACCAACCTCGGTGTAAGATGATTCTCTTCCCTGTTGTTCCTCTGTTACAATTTCTTCGTATAGATCCATTGATTCTTTCAGCTGCAAAGGACTCGCTGTATTAAAAAAAAAGGTCTGAATGTTAAGAACTACCGTATGTATGGTGCTCGGAAGTTTTGCCGGTGTTTTGGTCGCCGGTCTTTTGGTCCAGGGTAAAGACATTGAAATCGTGGAGAATTTGAAGTACCTGGGTGTTCACCTCAACAACAAACTAGACTGGTCCACAAATATATACAACTACATATACAACTACACATAACACTACACATACAACTACACATTCAACTGGTACCCGACCATTTGGTCACCCGGACGTTTGGTCGTCCAGAGGTTTGGTCGCCCGGAGGTTTGGTCGCCCGGAGGTTTGGTCGCCCGGACGTTTGGTCGCCCGGAGGTTTGGTCGCCCAGACGTTTGGTCGCCCGGACGTTTGGTCGCCCGGACGTTTGGTCGCCCGGACGTTTGGTCGCCCGGACGTTTGGTCGCCGGACGTTTGGTCGCCGGTCATTTGGTCACCAGACAGAGAGCTTATATTTTACTGCTTCAATAAAAACACCATCTGAAAATTAGCTTTGTCTTTTTTTAATAAGTACATTTTACTTATTGCCTTTTGTTTTAATGTCAAAGTTCCGGGATAAAAGTATATTAAGAGGTATTTGTTTGATAAAAATGACCATCTAAAGTAGTAGTAGTAGACATTTAGATATTAAACTCTTGCAAATATAATTTTGAGAGCTAGTTTTAACAGTACTTAGAAATTAACGTCTCTCTCATGAATCAACAGTAGATATTTAGATAATAAACTCTTTCTCACATGAATCAATAGTAGATATTTAGATATTAAACTCTCATGAATATAATTGTGAGAACTGGTTTCAACAGTACTTAGACAGATATTAACCTCTCTCTCATGAATCAACAGTAGATATTTAGATATTAAACTCTTGTTGAGAGCTGTTTTCAACAGTACTTACTCTCTGTCACCATTTGACTGGCGAACAGACGTCCGGGGCGACCAGACGTCCGGGGCGACCAGACGTCCGGGGCGACCAGACGTCCGGGGCGACCAGACGTCCGGGGCGACCAGACGTCCGGGGTGACCAGACGTCCGGGGCGACCAGACGTCCGGGGCGACCAGACGTCCGGGGCGACCAGACGTCCGGGGCGACCAGACGTCCGGGGCGACCAGACGTCCGGGGCGACCAGACGTCCGGGGCGACCAGACGTCCGGGGCGACCAGACGTCCGGGGCGACCAGACGTCCGGCGACCAAACGTCCGGCGACCAAACGTCCGGCGACCAAACGTCCGGCGACCAAACGTCCGGGGACCAAACGAAATTTAAAATGTCCAATCACCCTACCATGCATGTTTTTGGAATGTGGGAGGAAACCAGAGTACCCGGAGGAAACCCAGGCCCTGTGTTGGGTTTATTATATGTGCTTCGCTTTCATTAAGTCTTTACATTATTATATATTGGAAATGCCTTGTTTAACTTAGCATATTGACGCTGGATGGGGTCTCTTTGGGGCATCTGCTTGCGGCCCTGATGAGCAGACGGATCTATCAAGTTGGACTTATCAAAATTGTTTAGAAACCCTGGCTTCTAACATGGATCCAATGACTGTTGATTGTTTGATTTGGATTTAACTCGACCCTTTCCCCAGATACAAGTTTGCAATGAAGATGCTGAAATTGTTGTTGATTAGCGGATGGCTATCAATCAACCTCCGGTATTACTCGCTTATTATTTTAAATTGTGATGCTCGTTTCTCTTGATACGGAATTGTTTTGCCGAATGGAGGCTTGTTTGTTTAATTTCCAATGGAGTTGTTTTTGAGTTCCGACCTTTATTGTTTTTAATGCATACCTCATATGCCAAGATTGTTGCAGTTGTTTTTGGCCTACGCAATTGCATTAATCAATAACCTTGTAATTGTTTTGATTTGATGCCTTTAATGGGCAGGAGAAAATGCCGCTCGCCAGAATCATTTGTGACGAGGACGAAGTCAGAATGGTTTCTCTCTGGCAAGTAACACCAGAGATGTGCAATTGATCGATGTACACATTAATAGATGTCTTCCTTGTATTGTTTTATTATATTAAAGTATGATTATTAATGAACCTAATACCCAGGGAGAACATACTAATTCCACACAGGTGGATCAACCTAAATTTGAACCCAGGACCCCAAAGCCGTGAGGCCAACGTGCTAACCAAGCGGGACGCTTAGTGCTTAGTTTAACATCATTATATGTATGTAACATAGGACATGCATATTTAATATGTGATGATTTTACCTGAACTGCTCAAATGATTGAGATTGAGGCCATCGTAGATATCTACAGAATCTTCACTGGTACCATCTATAATTCAAAAATTGCATGAGAATGTTAAGAGAAGCTTAAAACAATAAATGAACACATTTAAGAATACAACAACAAAAACCATTTCAATTTTGTGTAAAGGCACTGGCTTTAAATGTTATTTTAGGAATTCTAATGTCACTAAATTATAAAGTATGTATGCATAAATACATACACAAATATACATGCACCCATCCATCCATCCACGTACGTATGTATGTATGAATTTACGTATGTATTTAAATACGTATGTATGTATGGGAGTGCTTTTGTTTACGTCATCGTTTTGCAATTTATCTTGGGCTCAATGAATGCCTCGGATGACCCAGAACGCTTAGGAGGCATTTTAAACGCTGACTCAAAATCCAAACAAAGCTGGAATAAGCTCGGCGTAGTCCGCTTAACTCACGAAAAAATAAGAGAATGCAAGCCTTTTATATTATTCGGCCGTCACTCTTTTTCTACGGTGTAATATAGCTTATTCTACAGCGCTGTGTGATACCCAATTCAGGCCTAAGAACCAGAGTTCTGACTTACATAATTTTAATCCTGTCTTCTGCTTTGGAGTTTTAGGGTGAATTTTGACATTATTATGAAAGTTTTTTTTTTAAATAATTAACATTAAAAAAACGCGATATACTGAAGCCGCGAATATTAAAATCGTGAAGCATTGAAGGATTACAGTAATAGTATATGAGCACCCATGGTTTTAACTTCTTGTTCAATTATTAAGACAAATTCTTGTTAAAGACCTGTAAAGTCCTGCAACGTGGCATTCTCCACAACCTTCGACCAAAACAAGGAAACTCTAGGAAAAATCTCTACACATCTCTCTGTAAATGCAATATATTATACGTACAGACAGGAGCCACAAGGTTGCTGCTGCTGCTCTCCATTTTTCAACAGAGCACTGTCGCACACTTTATACCTGAAAATTATGAAATAATATTAAGTTTTCCACTTGCTTAAACTGTGACATTTTTTAAACAGAACAAAAATGTAAAAGATGTGTACATATAGTTAAGTGCTGTGGAAGTGAAGGCAAAACCATAAACGACCAGGAACATTTATGTTCACATGCTCACTCAAATTATTCATTAAGTGTAGATCAGGGCTTGGGAACCTCTTTGACCATGAGAGCCATAAATAATTGATATTTTTCAATGTAACTCTGACAGCCATAGATATAATTAAAAGCAAAATTAAATGGGTGCATTCTTTCTTTTTAACAAAAATTGAGTGCGAACGCGATGCTCTTATTGGTGCGTTCGGGACTCAGCTTTCTCACAAGTGGGTTCCACATTTTAGCTGACAGGTTTGCAAAGAGTCATATGCACCTATCAAAAGAAACATATCAGGCTCACGAGCCATGGGTTCCCAACCCCTGGTGTAGACTACTGTCATTCATTGAATAAACAATTATGCCTGCTGAAATATTATCTGTTGGTTACGCAGTTTATAAATAGTGGCTTTACGGTAGTATTATTGAACGAAATACTGACCTCCGAGTTCCATTTGTTTGTTATTTTTGTAAATAAGTTACTAACTCCATAAGCATAAAATACAGGGGCACTTCTATTTACGTATGTTTTCTTTACAAGAAAGATAAAGCAGAGGAGAAGCAAAAATTGATATCGCTCTGTTTAATAGTTTATCTTGAGTCCTCTCTCTGAACTTAGCAGGCAATATAGGCTCACTTGCCACTCATCTCACTCATAACTAGTACTGAGGGATATAAAGATACCTACAATAATAAAAAAAAATCATCATCAATAATAATACAAATGTTCGATAAATTTGATAAAATTAAGATGTAATTACACCACCCAAATATCAAAAAAAGAACAGGGCGCTGATATGTGAACACTTAATTGTTCCTGATCATTCAGGAGATGAAGAAGATGGTGAGCAACAGCTGATTGTTTAGCTCTGTTAAATTAGCAGTGATAGCAATAGAGTGGCATACACAGGACATGAAAGAGTGTGGTTTATCTGTACTTATGAATGCACGTCAGAGACACTGAGCACAGACAGAAAATTTCCCGAATACGGGATGAATGATCCTCGAGAGCCCCTATCCGGTCTGTTTTCAATTTCTCCCTCCACCAA
Source organism: Stigmatopora nigra (assembly GCF_051989575.1). Lineage (NCBI taxonomy): Eukaryota > Metazoa > Chordata > Actinopteri > Syngnathiformes > Syngnathidae > Stigmatopora > Stigmatopora nigra. Next base: position 1,994,226 of record NW_027551605.1, read on the forward strand.
TACACCTGAATCAAATAATCTGGATCGTATCAAGCTTCTGGACAGTTTGCTGATGAGTTGATCATTTGATTCAGGAGTGGCAGAGGAGGGAGATATGGAAAACAGACTGGATAGGGGCTCTCGAGGACCACCCCTGACATTAAGGATTTACCCCATGCAAGCAAATTCTGAAACCTTTACACAAAGTAAATAATTCTTAACTAGGCTTCAAATGGGTCAAGTTTATCAATTTTAATTGAAATGCCCATATGTGATATAGATTTACAAAGGTTCTTTTTGTGAAGGTGGAAATAGTCTGCTTGCCAACGGTGAGGACTACAGAACTTAGAAGTTTCAAATTTAAAAAAACAAAAGATGTGATAGTTATTGTGATAATTATTTATATCAACTGGTATTATGTTTTGAATTGAATGCTTTAATTGTCATTATACAGGTTAAATGAGATTTAAAGCTTTCACCACATAGTGCACATAACAACAAACTGACAAATAAATATTCAATAATTAATTAATAAATAAATAAGTAGTCCAAGTGAGGTCAGTAGAGCGAGAGCGCACCACTCGCTGAGTCTATGGATGCAACAACAAACAAACACAGGTATTAATATATAGTACATGTCCTACGTGTAATGAGAAATAAATAATCACAATAGTAATAGACAAATAAGTGGTCAACATAAGAAATAAGTAGTATAAGTAGGAGTAATTGGACTTTGATTTGGTCCTAGGTGCAGAACTGGAGTTGAGTAAGGTGACAGCTCTTGGGAGGAAACTCTTTGATTCTGTTTGTCCTGGCTGTTATGGCTCAGTAGCACCTTCCAGAGGGCAGTACTTTGAAGTGGTGGAAGCCAGGGTGCATATTGTCTTTTATAATGTATATAATGTGGGGGGCAATCTTATGGATCGTGTTGTTCACCCAATCTCGGCAGTCTTTTCCTGCCGGCTTCTGTGCAGCTTGAGTGCCACACTGACACAGTGTAGGTCAGCAAGCTTTCAATGGCAGACCGGTAGAAGGTCACCAGTAGGTTGGTGTTCAGTTGCTCTTTCCTGAGTACTTTCAGAAAATGTAGCCTCTGCTGCGCCTTCTTGACGAGTGCTGTGTAGTTTGCCTCCCATGTGAGATCATCAGAGATATGGACTGGGAGAAGTGACACTTCAGACCAACCATTCTATCTGTTATTATGGGGAAATTGAGATCCCTCCACAACAAGATGGAAGAGCTGTCGGCACTTACCAAGCCGGAAATGGAGTTGAGGAGTTGTACTCTGCTACTGTTGATTCTTCAGCTCCAGACTACTGGTGGACTGTGCCGATACGCTTGGAAGAGTGACTCTGAATATTTTAAACCTCTCTCACTCTGCAGAAATTCACTCCTACTCGACATCTTGTGTCTGTATCCTTATTTGCTACTGCAAACAAGATGGCGCCACTCAAGTGGCAACGAGTACCAGTAGCTCCTGATCGTTTTGTGTTTTTGATGCTTTTCTCACTTTTATTTTAATTGTATTTTGGTACAATGGTACCTCGACATACGGTCGTAATCCGGTCCAAGACTGAGATCGTATGTCGAGGTTTTCGTAACCCGAGCGAACGTTAACCATAGAAATGAATTGAAAACAAATTCATTTGTTCCAACAAAAACACCAAAAACAGGATATCGGATTGGATTTTTTTTTTTATTTCAAAATATTCTGAAAATGATGCACACAATGGTTCTCACAATAGGATAACGCACGACAACTTCCCAACGAGAAAGTCTTTAAAGAAAGATCGCGGGAGCTTCTTTCCATGAGAATAACAGGAAATGCAATAGCTGAGCTTACTCACGTATTTATTGTGGGTAATGAAGTTTTATTCTGAGAAAAAGTGCGATTGCCTATGGGTGTTGTGTGCACTAGTATACTTCATTACCCAGAAAGCGCTCTTTTTGCCCGTGCATGCGCATTGTGGGTTTCCAGGTCGTAACTCGTCTGAATAAATGTTCAGTCCTCGTAGATATAGTAGTTATACACAAAAGAGATGCGGCAAAAAAGACAGTGCGCTACAGTAATAAAAAAGCTTCATGTCATGGCCACCTGGCTTGGTTGCATCTCGAAATTTTAATCGTGAGCGAATTATTCGATCGAAAATTCAGTCGTAAAACAAGCATTGGATTGGATAACTTATTATAACGTATTCGGAAATTTCATTGTGACAGTAGCAAGAAAAGGCATAGTTATAAGTCAGACAGTATAGTCGCAAGGCCGCAGACCAACAAAGTACAAAGGAAATCAAAGTCAATGGGATCATTAAGAATCACCAAATCAAATCATTATGACAGAAAAGCAGCAAAAACATGAAACGAGCAAGAGTGGACGGAGCTACTGCCACCGGCTGTCATTTGAACGGCGCCATCTTGGGTTCGGTAGCAAAAACGGACAGACTCAAAAAGACGTTGTAAAGTTGGACAAAAACTGGAAACACACAGGAAGTCTTCCACAAGATGTGGAACTTCTGCAGACTGGGACCGAGGTAGATAATATCCAGAGTCGCTTTTCCAACCTTATCCGCACAGTTCCTCAGTGGTCTAGAGCTGAAGAAAACCGCAGCAGGGCAGAACTACTTGACTCCGTTGCTGGTAAGCGCCGACAGCTCTTCCATCTTAACCCAGGATAGAATGGTTGGTCAGAAACGTTGCCTCTTCTCCCGGCACTTTTGTTGCTCCGAAAGTACTGCGGCACCAAGGTGTTGCTCACTCTGCTGCGTATTGTAACAGCTAATCCCATGTGTGTGAGAGCGTAGACATGGCTGAATGGTTCCAAAAAATAAGTAGCCGAAAGAAGGCAGACTAACAGAACAAGGAAAGTTGTAAAAACATTAAAGTAAAAAGTATAAAGTACAGAGTAAAGTAAAAAGGAATGTATTAAGAAATATTAAAATGTAATTTAAAAAAAAGAGAAGGGCTGTAAAACACGAAAAACAAATAAGAGTGTACAGAGCTACTGCCACTGGCTCCCGCGTGAATGGAGCCATCTTGGCAATATTTGTATGACGAGCTGTTGTATGACGTGGTACGACTGTATTTTGTTTTTTTACATAGTTCGACAATGTCTTGTCTGTCTTGCCACTGCAACCAAGAAATTTACCGAATGAAATAAAATTCTAACCTAACCTAATTATGGCACAACGGGAAAAAAAAATCAAGTGGAATTTTGTTTTATTTCAAAATCAAGGCTACTCGCGTCTGGCCATTTAAAGCATGTTTAACTAGGTTTGGACGGCACCTATGTACCTATGTAAGATGGCTGTGCCCGAGCAAGCAGTGAGGGGAACATGAGTTTTTCACATTTCATGCAAGATACACACATTTTTTTACTTGAATTTCATTCATAAACAAAATAATTTTTGTTCAGCATTTTATCTGCTTATCTTTTCTCTATTTTGAAATGAATGAAAGTATCAGCCGTCATCGCTTGCGTCGTGATGCAACGGCGCCATTTTATCGTGATGTCATCATGTCACGGCGCCATCGACTTGCAGCTTTGCATGTTGTGTTTTTATGCACATATAAGCCGTACCCTCAATTCAGTCATCAATTTTTTTGTCCGACAAAAGCGGCTTATATGTGAGTAAATACGGTAGCTCCCTCTTTTTTTCAAGGTGGCTTAGTGAAGCGTGGATGGGGGTGGTCATTGAATTTTGGTGGATCTGTTCAGCCGATATGCAAACTGATGCAGTTCGTGGATGAGGGGAAGACAGGCTTTGATGTGTTTCAGTATCAATTCTTCAATGCACTTAGTGATGATAGTTGCCCAGATTGTTAGCAGGTGACTTCTTGGGTACAGGGATGATTGTGGCCTATTTCAGACAGGCTAGGACGGAGGCTTGTTCAAGCGAAAGGTTGAAAATGTCTGTGATAACTGGTGCTAGTTGATTAGCACAGGCCTTTGCCTGGTATTCCATTGAGTCCTGTGACTGGGTGGTGGTCTTGGGACTCATAGCGCTCAAAAATTGTTTAGGTTCTCTGCCAGGGCGAGATCTGAGTCCGCAGGAGTTGCAACTTGGCCCTTGTAGTTGGGTATGGTCCGTATGCTCTGCTTTATCGTTCTGGCATCGTCAAGTTGCCCTTGTATCTTGCCTTTGTAGTCTGCTTTGGCAGCCTTAATGCCTCTATTCAGGTTGGCGCAAGCTGCGCTGTAGATTGCCCTGTCACCGGATCTGAAGGCTGCATCACAGGTCTAGAGGAGTGATCGGACCTGGCTGATCATCCACGGTTTCCGGTTTGGGTACACCCGGATTGTCTTCTCCACAGTGACCATAGCTATTCAGTACTTGATGTAAGTCAGCACTGTGTCTGTGAATATTCCCGGGTCCTCATGGTCGAAACCTTCACCTTCAATTGATCATTATAACATTTTTTCTCGTATATCCCAGGTTGAGTGAGAGCATTCAGGCACCTTAGCCTCATTGACACCTATTTACAGTCAAGAGCTACACATCAGCCCTTGCCTCCATGAATGCATCACGTCACCACACAAAAGTGACGCTACAACACACTTCCTGTATCTGGTATTTTTTACCTTTAAAAATGTTTCATGCTAGTTTTGAGTCCCCGATTCTTCATAGCTGTTTCTCAAGTTTTTCCTCAGTGTGCCTAACACAATTTAAAGTTGTGAGTTTGGTTAAGAATACAAATATATGTATTATTAGATTACATATTGTGAGGAATTGGGTGCTAATGTTGAGGAACGATTTAAATGTTCTTTTGCTGAGAGGACCGAGGCACAAGTTAGGGAATTTAAATATAAAGTACTGCTCTACCAACTCAAAATCTAAGTAATTATTCATAGCTGCTTTTCAAGTTTTTTCCTGTGTTGACATCAATTTAAAGTTGTGGGTTTGTTATTGTGCAACGTATACAAATATATTTATTGATTAGAGTACATATTGTGATGAATTGGTTGCTAATGTTGAGGTATGATTTAAATGTTCTTTTGCTGAGAGGACAGGGGGACGAGTTAGAGTACTGCTCTACCAACAAAAAAAATCAAAGTTACGGAAAAAGTTCTAGAACCAAATAATTTAGAAAATTGAGCTACCACTGTATTTCATCATTTTGCTCCGGGTCTTGCATAAAGAAATAACCACGATGAAACTGTCATTCATTAGCGGGTTATACATAAGATTCCAAACTGGAAACTCAATTCTTTAGATTATTAAGAATTCTTACGGAATTAGAAACAAAAACAAAACAACTTTACGTTCGACTGTGCTGTCACATGATTGTCACCAAACCGCTTTTCAAAACTCTCGAAACCGGCACGGCTTTCAAACCTGATGTTGTAGCGATCCACTTTCAATCGGCCTGATTATTTTGATGCTGGAACAAACATGTTCCTATTGCATTATGAAAAATCTGATATAGAACCACCATCTTCGCCAAAAGGGATCCGAGATAAAGAATAACTTGCTTGTTTTCATATTGTTTTACAGACCGTAGTTTCAGGAGAATGGCGCGCCAAAGCCTTCACACAGGAAGTAAAGACGCATCTTCCTGCGGAACCATGCACCTAATACACTCATGAAAAGTATCATACTTACTGTTTTGGCCGTATAACTCATACTTCCACCAATTCGACAGGTATTGATAAATAAGATGATTATCTCAGATTCGTAGTTGTTAATAGTAAAATCATCTCATCTCAACTCATCTGTAAAAGATTTCTCTTCCTCCGTCGCTTGCTGATTTCGTCATCGCCGGGTGGCGACCCCGAAAAAGCATCATTATGTTTTACACAGAAAAGTGAAAATAAACTTTTGCGGGCTTTTCAGACACTATTTATAGGTACATTTTGAACATTTCCCCCACCCAGTATTTTTTATTTAATCTCCAGTTTTCATATTATTAAAGCCATTTTTGTGTTTAAAAATCCCCAGGTATTTTTTTATTTAAGATCAGTAATTTTATTTCATCATTTAATGTCGTTTACCAGAAATGTGGTCTCATGTCTGGGCAGATTAATTATTTGAAAATGATTCTAAGTCAAATAGGTCCTAGCTGGTTCTCCCGAATTTTAACGATTTTTTTCTTGTTTAAAATTTTGATCCATGGTTGATCTGGGGCTTTTTGAGAACCAGGAAATTCGGCGGGATTTTTTTATACGCCTTCACACGAGCCTTGTGATCCACGTAACCTCTCAGCGACGATTTCAGTGTGTCGCAAGTTCTTCCTACACGGCTCTGTTCTACTAGAAACATATCTGTGATTCATCATGAGAAGGAAGTAGTTAACTTCACTCGGAAGTTGTTGTTTAGCCTTTCACACGCGGAAAGTTTTCGTTCAGGAACGTGCTTATATGATGTGCGGAACAAAATTGACTTTTTTTTTTCTCAACTCTGCTCCGGAAGTTTTATAAATTTGTATAATATAGGGTACGCTGGGTTGTTTTTAGACTGTCAATGACAGGATGGAAAAATTAGGACTTAGCATATCGACACTAGGAACGATATGTAATCACATCAATGAACGTCACTCTGAACTTCGTCAATTTCTCTCAAAACAGGTATGTTTTTGGTTAGTTATGTTATGACAAATGTCCGTATTGTTTTTACTTTGCCCATTCATAGTATTGTATAAACGACAACCCTGGTGTATATCGTACTTTTTTTTGGGCATTTTGCTGTGTTGAGGTAGGGCTCCCACGTGTCCTGATAAAAAAAAACATTCGGAAAAACGAAATCAAAGCACTCTCCACTCATTAAGATTTTTTTGTATACTAAGTATTATGTTAATGCAACGTAGGGGCTTCAGGGTCTTAAAAATACCCGGGAGATACCCATTTTCAAGACGGACTATGCCAGAAATACGACAGGACAGGCTCGACTTTCAACATTAACTTCGATGGCGATAAGAAAAGAAGGAAGAAAGAAAGGAGGATGGATATTGTGTACAGTTTAAAAGCATTTTTGGTGAGTAAAATATGGTCCTCAAAAGACCCAAATAAGTGATAATTCCGGACTCATAATTTGGCATTCTGCCATTGGATGGACACATTACCCCCCACCCCCCCCTCCCCCAGAGGATCACTTACCTCTCACTGTCTACCTTCAGTTAGTCAGTAGGAGGCAGATCACCGCCCAACGTCTTTTCATATTACCTCACCCCTAAGTCTTTACTCACAGGGGATTTTGTGTCATTTTACCGGCTAAAATCTGTCCTTAAGCCTATTTGTCCGTGCTTTGTGGAACCTATAGCGTCTGCCAGAGGGCAGCAGCTGGAACAGATTGTGACCAGGGTGGTATGGGTCCCTGATGATGTTCCTGGCTCTGCTGAGGTAACGAGGGCTGGCAATGTCCTCCAGTGAAGGCAGAGCAGCCGGCGATCTTCTGGGAAGTGTTAATAACTCTCTGCATGGCCTTTTTGTCTGCTGCCGTGCTTTCAGCGTACCACAATGTGATGCAGTATGCCAGGATGCTCTCCATAGAGGTTCTATAGAAGGTTACCAGAAGCTAAGTGTCCAAGGTGTTCCTCCTGAGTAACCTGAGGAAATGGAATTGTTTCTCAGCCTTCTTCACTACTGCCGTGGTGTTTGTAGACCAGGAGAGTGATTCCGTGACGTGCACCCCCATGAATTTATAGGACTGGACCCCGTTTACACGTACTCCATGTATGAGGAGAAGGCCAGATCTGTGCTGTGTTTGCGAAAGTCGAGGATTATTTCTTTAGTTTTCTTGGTCTTCAGTATGAGATTGTTCACCAAGCACCACAAAGACTGTTTGCCTCATCTCTGTAGGTCGACTCATCCCCTCCTGACATGACAAGAGAAAGTCAAGGAGCTCAGTGGGAGATAATCCTGTAAATTCATCCGTGGCAAACATTACAATCATTTCTGTTCTCAGCCGAGGCAGATCAAAAAGTGCACCGTGGCTTTGCGTTAAGATGGAGAAGGTTGGAAATTTTTCTGGAATCCCCGAAACTTCTGTGGGTCGTGGAGGGAGAGAAATATCGGTGGGCGGCTGGGCGGAGGGTTGTGTGCGCGCACATTGTGTGTGTGTGTGTGGGGGGGGGGGGGGGGGTCTGTGTGTATATATATCCATATATATACACGCATAAACACATACCAGTGGCGGTCCATGCAGTTTTTCGTAGCGCCTTCAACTAATCAATCCGACCCTCAAAAACTTTTATGGCTACTGCAGCTACAGGTGCGACACATACAAAAATCATCAATAATAACCTCATACATATGAAATATAATTTAGGAATATAGCTATATTGTACTCACCAAAAATCTTTATAAACTATACACAATATCCATCCTCCTTTCTTCCTCCTTTGTTATCACCATCAAACCTAATGCTGAAAGTCGAGGCTATCCTGTCGTATTTCTGGCATTAGTTTTTTTTATCGATTTACTGGTTAAAATGTTCGCTCCCGGTTGCGACAGGCTTGCTTGCTTTGGAGGTGTCTGACCCATCTTAATGCTGTCCAGCCTTTTTCTTGAAAAGTCTGTCTGGAAAACAGCTTTGCCAGCAAATCTGCAACCAAATGCATTTGTTTTCCTCTGTCGGCCTTTGTGGATTGAGCTTGCGAGCTCTAGCTGCCTCACTCTGGCTAGCCAATCATAGTTGGTGAAAGCGATGACGTATCCCTACGCCGGCGAGTAGGCTATGACGTATCCCTAGGCCTGCGACATGGCATTCTGGTGTTGCCAACTCGAAATCTGATTGGTTAAAGCAACAGTCTTAACGACGCTTGTTTAATGCAGCAGAGCCTGCAGAACTGATTGTGAATGCCTTGAGGCAGGTTTCTGACACTGGCAACAAATAATGGTTGAAATGTGATTGGTTAAATGCTTCAATATGAAGACGCATCTGGAAGTAGTGCAATCAGGGGGAAAGCAATGAAAGGAAGCTAACAGACAATTTTGAATTATTTAACAAGTATTGATGGACAAAATATAATGTATGATTCAGATATTTCTTAGGCCAGCAGAGAAGGCCTTGATTTAGGGATAGGAATGGCGATAGAACACGCCCTCACACATACGCACACGCACGTACACATACACGCGCGCACACGCATGCACACATGCACATACACGCATACGCACACACACGCACATACACACGCACATACACACGCACATACACACGCACATACACACGCACATACACACGCACATACACACGCACATACACACGCACATACACACGCACATACACACGCACATACACACGCACATACACACGCACATACACACGCACATACACATGCACATACATGCATACGCGCACACATACACACATACACGCACACTTGCACACATACACCCATTTCTATAAATGTGTGTGTGTATACACACTTGTTATAAATTATTTTTAAGTTACTTGCTTTTTCTCCAGACATGGAGCCAGCGCGACAAACACTGTATTCTAGAGACCCTGGCCCAATTGCTGTTGGAGAAGGATTACACATTACTAATTGCAAGACATTTGCGACCTCTTGTTCTGGATTTACTGGAGCGAAATGCACATCGGGTAAAGGCAAATGGTAAGATCAACCACGATCTTCATGAGCGTCTGTGTGTGGCCCTCAGCAAACTTCTTTGCATTTGCCCTGATGCCCAGGGGTAAGTGTATTTCTTTTACTTTTGAAAAATATGTATATCTATTTTTTAATATTCGTATCTGAGAATATAATCTAAATTGCCTATAGGTGAATAATATAAATAATTATTTAAATAAAGAGGAATTAATACCCTTTTCTGATTGTCATTACCAGCTTTGCCACAAGGTACTTCAATCATGCTCCTCCAGTCTTTCAGAGACTGTTCTTAACCAATGATGAGTCATCAAGTATTCAGTACGGTCCTCGGCGAATGAAACTGCGTGACATCATGGCCGCAACTCTTTGTTTTGTCAAGAGTGATTGTTCCAACTTTGGAAAGCTCTGGAACTGGAGTCCATGTATTTCCCTTTTGCAAGTCAATGATGCCCTGGTACGAGGGTAAGTACTTCTACTCAAAGCTAAAAGCTTGTGTGCCGTGCCTCACATTGTTGAATGTTACAAGGAGAACCGAGAAGGATCAATTGTGGGGAAGTTTATCGATTTTAGAGAAGAAATGGAACATCTGTTGCTAACATCTCGCTCAATTTCATAAATCTTTGTTCATAGGGATAGTTGACTGCCAAAAGAAGAACATACGCTTACAAATATAATCACATTTAAGTACACTGCTGTGATTCTTCACCACTTAAACAGTCGCGGCTTCATTACATTGTATTTTTATTTTTGGAAGCGCGTGCAGTCTATTTTCAAGTAAATACGATAGTAAGTCACAGAGAAAATACGATTTTATCAAGCAAGTTAAAACCGGAGGCTGAAGCATCAAAATGCTCCTTGTGATTCAGAAAATGAGACACTGTCCCCCTGATGAATCTTGAGCTTCATTCCCATAGAATCTGCTAAATGATAAATGTCTTTTTTCACATTCATGACCTCCACTCTTCAAGAAAACCTGGCAATTGAAAATTGAATAATATACCATATGCAATTCTAACCGGATTTTTTTTCTGGTCCACTTTGGGCGCTACTGGTTTAGATTAGTGTAAGATGCCGTACACCAGGGATATCACGCTAACAAGTTATCTTGCCATCAGTGAAATGGGATTAAAACATTTTTTGTGCTCTTTTTTTTTTTTAATCATGGGGATCGACTGTTTTGGTGTGGCGACACCCGAGGGGACAAGTTGAACGTTAGACCGCCAGTTTGGCTGACTTTACAAAGAGGTGTCAGGTTTAGAACCATATACATTCAATAACTTTGGATCAGAGGTAGCACACGCAGAGTCGGCTTGATGAGATTTTCAAAGACTTCAGCTGAAGGAGGTGTCAGAATAGCCAGCTCTGGGAAATGAGTCCATCCCCCAGCGTGACCAGTTCGAATCCCTACCTACCTCAACAGTTGAGCTGGTTTTGTTAACAAAGGGTCATGTGACCTAGGTACAAACTTGAGGCGGGAAAAAGTAGACAAAGAAATGGGAGTGTCGTGATAGATGACACCCCCTTAACTAAAAGGTGTCATGATGGAACTTTTCCCCAAGGCTCTGCAAAATTCTATCCTAGTGACTATAATACATTCTATACTCCACAGAAGGTATATAGGGTGTAGCTCATTGAGGTCCAGTCTAATAAAAATTGGTGAAGTGAAACTCCACTCCAACCCTCCCTCGTGATTGTTGGCCAGTAAATTTCACTTGCTGTAACCTGCATTAATGTTGAAATGGCATTTAAGTCTGACCGCTGTCATTTTTCAAATGTTTAAAATCCATTCTGATGAGCTACTTGTACCATATTTTGTGAAGTTTGTCATTTTAGCCCCGACCAAATGACACTGAATTCTTATGTTACAGGTACACTGCTCATTGTTTAGCAGCGGTTTCTCAGATGACTGATAATCAAAAAAACATATTTTTGAAGAAAATTCTGACGAGTGATGAGTTTTTGCAAATGAAAATCAGGTATGGTTTTCTTGAATTGTTTTCTTTTGTCCCAATGAATTATGGTTAATAAATTATTCAGAAACATTAAGAGCATTTTGTTGTTGTTTTTCTTTTCACATTTTTTTTCTCTTGTGAAGAGATTTTGAAGAAATGAAGCAATTGGAAGTAGAAAGGGCCTTGCCTTTAGCCAATGAAGGATCAATCTTGTGGCAAAATGAAAAGAAGCACACCCATGGCCAATTTGTGTCAAAGGACTTATCACACAATGTTTTAGCAATATGTGGCATTCTTCTGCCCCGGATATCACTTCAACAAACAGAAGAGGTAAGAGAACATTTTTAGGGCTGGAAAAAAAGTCGCAACTTGGGCTCTGAGTCAAAAGGCAGCCATGATTTTGGGGAGAAAAGAAGAAAACTTCCGAATTTGGGGTCCAAATTTATGAATCCTTTGTGTGGCTTGGCCCACAGCAGTCTGAACAGAAATGAGCATGTTCGCTTGCTTTGATCGTATCACCATATTCCATAGTCATTATTGTCATGCACAAGCACCACTCTGAAATAACAACAATGTTGTGGGATTTAATCCATATACATTCAATAACTTCGGATCAGACGGAGCACACAGAGCCGTGATGAGATTTACTAGACCTCAACTGAAGGAGGGAGCCACATTGCGGCAAGAGTTGTTCTTCATTGTTTTCATCACAAAGCAAATAGTTAAATTATCTTGAGTTCCTTAGTTTTAATAGTCAATGGATTTTATTGTCTGTTCACAAAGTGAGTGTATACATGTTGCACTGCTTGTACTTTGATATTTAATTTTAGAATATTTTTTGCAGGCCCCTAAAAAAGACATTGTTCTAGTCGACTCAACTTGTCTCAATCTGAAAAGATTGACATTGGCTGTAGCTTCGCATAAACCTGTACTCCTTGAGGGACCGATAGGATGTGGGAAAACAGCTCTGGTGGAGTTCATGGCGACTCTGACCGGTCATGCAAAAACCAGAAATATTTTAAAGGTTCAGCTTGGGGATCAAACTGATAGCAAGGTAAGACCTTGTAAATTTGTATAACTTGAATTTTTTTTCCCTGGAATATTTTTGGCTGTGTTCGGATGAGTGCCTAAAATCCCCCAAAATGCATGGGTTTTGATGTTCAATTTCATATTTAGCACAGAGTTCGGTATCATCAAACCTATAGGGTGCACTTGGAAGTCAAAATTTTTCTCTAAATGGTCAATGCACCCAATCGATCGGTGCGCCTTGTTTCTTGCTGACACGCTACTTATTGCAATCGACCCCGTGGACGTTCACCCTAAAAATAACCTCCCCAAGTATTCCTAGCATTACCAAGAATCAATTCAAAACATCCCAGATGAGTGGCTAGGCCAGGGGTGGCCAACCAGTCAGAGACCAAGAGCCACATTTTTTACTGTGTTACAGCAAAGAGACACATTTTTTACTGTGTTACCGCAAAGAGCCACATTTTTTACTGTTACCGCAAAGAGCCACATCACACACATACCTTTGCTCGGCCAGATTTATTGTAAATGTCACACACCAGCATAGTAATGACATAAATTGACTCCTACAGTACTAACAGCACAGCACAATGAACATTGTGTGCACTGTCTCACACAGACAAACACTCAGTTCAACCAAGTCCACAAACAAAAATATAATTTACAATAGCGTTTTTCTTTTACTATGCATGTTACTTAGTGGGACTTCTGTCATAAAATCAGAGCCTATTTTTGCGCAACATTCGCTCCTTGTGAGCTGTCATTTATTATGAATGGCTTTTAACTAGCGCGCCCACCACGTGGGTGTACACCTCGCTCTCATATTGGCTGCTCCTGGCTGAGCACTCTCGCCTTGGTCTGCCTCGCAGGGGGTGTGGGTTTTTCAGCCGACGCTCGACCTTTGGGATACTTTTTGTGTGCGCGACGCCGTTTATTGTCGCTTCTGGTTCACGGGAGCTCTCCCACTCTGTCAAAAACGTTTACTCAAATGACCTTGCTCCTACTGGGAAACTTTGAGGTATTTTCATCCCAAGCACATGCGCATTGGACGAAAATACCGTATTGAACTCAAGCAAAGCGCACACACAAATAAAAATAAAACACAAATACAAACTTTGATATGGACGTAAGAGCCGCCTGAAACCGGGCAAAGAGCCGCATGCGGCTCGGGAGCCGCGGGTTGGCCACCCCTGGGCTAGGCATTTGAATTCCGTGTGCTCGTAGTGCTTTTAACCCTCAGATACACTCAATACTCAAAGAAATAGCACATGAGACCTATACAGAGGAAATGCCAGGCATGAAGGCTAACAGAATGCAGGTGTGAACGTTTGGATTATGGATTAACACGGACGGACGGACACGGACGGACAGACGGACACGGACGGACAGACGGAGACAGACGGACACGGACGGACAGACGGACACGGACGGACAGACGGACACGGACGGACAGACGGACACGGACGGACAGACGGACAGACGGACACGGACGGACAGACGGACACGGACGGACAGACGGACACGGACGGACGGACGGACACGGATGGACACGGACGGACAGACGGATGGACACGGACGGACAGACGGACACGGACGGACAGACGGACACGGACGGACAGACGGACACGGACGGACAGACGGACACGGACGGATAGACGGACACGGACGGACAGACGGACACGGACGGACAGACGGACACGGACGGACAGACGGACACGGACGGACAGACGGACACGGACGGACAGACGGACACGGACGGACAGACGGACACGGACGGACACGGACGGACAGACGGACACGGACGGACAGACGGACACGGACGGACAGACGGACACGGACGGACAGACGGACACGGACGGACAGACGGACACGGAAGGACGGACGGACACGGACGGACGGACGGACACGGACGGACGGGCATGGACGGACGGACGGGCACGGACGGACGGACGGGCACGGACGGACACGGACGGGCACGGACGGACGGACGAACGGACACGGACGGACGGACGGACAGACGGACAGACGGACAGACGGACACGGACGGACAGACGGACACGGACGGACACGGACGGACAGACGGACACGGACGGACAGACGGACACGGACGGACAGACGGACACGGACGGACAGACGGACACGGACGGACACGGACGGACAGACGGACACGGACGGACAGACGGACACGGACGGACAGACGGACACGGACGGACAGACGGACACGGACGGACACAGACGGACAGACGGACACGGACGGACAGACGGACACGGACGGACAGACGGACACGGACGGACAGACGGACACGGACGGACAGACGGACACGGAAGGACGGACGGACACGGACGGACGGACGGACACGGACGGACGGACGGGCATGGACGGACGGACGGGCACGGACGGACGGACGGACGGGCACGGACGGGCACGGACGGACGGACGGACACGGACGGGCACGGACGGACGGACGGACGGACACGGACGGACGGACGGACAGACGGACACGGACGGACAGACGGACACGGACGGACAGACGGGCACGGACGGACAGACGGACACGGACGGACAGACGGAGAGACGGACACACGGACAGACGGACACACGGACAGACGGACACACGGACAGAAGGACAGACGGACAGAAGGACAGACGGACACAGTCAGGTGTTACTTATTTTAAAGACACCTGATTGGTTAAAATGTTGGCACTGGATCGGCTGGAACAAAAACCAGGACCCACTGCGGCCCTATGTGGAACCGGTTTGAGACCACTGGTGTAAGGAGATATGGAAAACAGACCGGATAGGGGCTCTCGAGGACCGGACTTGGCCACCCCTGTTTTATTGGGTCGGCTCGCAGTTGTCATAATCGCTCATTTTGGCTGTGTTATAATCCTTTTGCCAATCATGCTTTAAACAGCTTTTCCTTACCGTCATCCTCTTTCTACCAAATATTGGTCTGGAACTAGCGCTCACGTCATATCAAGTCCCCTGTTCTCCGGGTCGTGTAATTGCCGCTTAAGCCTATCGAATATTATCCTTTTATTGTTGACAAAAGTTATTGGTTAATAGTTATCATTGTGATTTATCGCCCTGGTCTATTTCATGCAACGCGGAGACATTTTTTTTTGGAAGCAAACCCAATGACAAAAACAAATATTTAAATTTCTCAATGTTCTCAATTATTCAGCTGCTGCTTGGGATGTACCGTTGCACAGATATACCAGGAAAGTTTATTTGGCAACCAGGAACGTTGACACGGGCTGTTTCTAAAGGCATGTGGATTTTATTGGAAGACATTGACCACGCTCCGCTTGATGTGGTAAGTTAAAAACCTTGAAAATGTCAATTTAAATAGTTGGGCTGAACAATATTGGAAAAAAAAGATTTTTAACCAGAAGACTTGACCTGCTCTGCTTTGGAAGAATGGGTTGTGTAACCGCGACCACATTATTTTCACATATGGCTTAATCCCAGCTACACGGTAGGGGTGGTTGATACGGACGGCAAAAGGATCAGTGTTTTACAAATACTAATCACAATTTTTGCTTAATCAATTTTTTTAAAGATTGTTTGTGTTTTCCAATCTTGTGAGATTATCTAGTGTGCCGTGGGAAATGATCTCCCAAGAAGTCATACATTGCAATATCCAGAGATACATTTTAATATTACAAGATTGAAATCCTAATATTACATGTACCAAGTCATACATTTTTAAATGTTAAAATCAGAAATATTTAGGAAAAATGTGTATTGTGTTTAGTCATTTTGTTTGCCTATTTTTGTGTTATGTGAATGGGAAGTTGCTTGGTTTCTCAAGGTTCAACTTGTGACAATGCAAGGCATATGAGATCACAGCAATAAATTTGGATTGTTATTAGAAAAGTTAACAACCAATATTAAACTGAGGGGTTGCTTGTAAAGCCAAGTAAAAGAAATCACCATCTCCCCTAATGCTGGCAATATTACGACTTTTTTCCTCCCAATATTACTTCAACCACCTAACATTTACGAGAAGAGCCGTTTTGTGCTCAAACAGACTTAACGTCGACAAAAGTTGAAGCCCGGAAAACCAACGAGCTGCCGGTTTACTTTCCATAAAAATAAACAAAAAAAATGACTTTCATCTCATAATATTATGATTTCAATCTGGTTGTAGTACAATCTTTGATTTCAGATTTCAATTTTAACCTCGTAATAGTTTGATTTTAATCTCTTTATATTCCGATTCATCTCTTGGATTATTACGATGTATGACTAATTCTGACATGACACTGTCAAGGCAAATTCGGCCATTTTCTTATCAATCTCAGGGACCCTTTGTTGGAAACTGCGTACCACATTTCTCAGACCACGTTCTTCCTCTTCCTCATCTTCGTCCTTCATCCTCACTCACCGATTTCATCATATCAACTAAATTCTCATTTTGGGAGGTTGACTGGCTCGCGATCACCACTCCGTAGTCAAGTCAGAGTAGCTCAGCTAGCCTACCTACCCTCGCCAGCTTCATGGCCTTATCTATGGCTGAGTGATCAACCTCCTCAGGTGATCTGTCATAATTGTGGATGATTTTTTTTCAGTCACAGATTCTTCCACTTTGAAATTTTGGTCCTTTCCTACATTTTATTCGGTGGCGGCCCGGTCTATTAAGGAGGCTCCATTGCTGTTTCCGCGATAATTTCACAATTTTTAAGATTTTTAATTATTTAATTCATTTAAAAAATTTGGGGATACTCAACAATACTATACTGAAGCCGCCAAGTGGCGAGGCATGACAGTAAATTATTTTTTCATCTTTTATTTTATTTTTTACACATCCCTTATCCAAAATTGGTATTTCCATTTTTATAGTTTTTAGTTGGTAGTATTTTCATGCCTTTAACAAATTAATCATTTAGATCAGGGGTGTCCAAACTTTTTGCAAAGAGGGCCAGATTTGGTAAGGTGAAAATATGTGCGGGCCGACTTTTAGCCTGACATTCTTTGAACCATTAACATTAAATGCAAATTAACTTTTTGGGATTTTTTTTAATTACAAATGGCATACTTTTACATTTTTTTTACATTTAGGTTTTTACCGAAATCACAAACCACAAAAAAATAAGAAAACTATCAAGGATATCTAAGTTCATGTGAAACATCACATATTATTCACTATTATATGCTCACTGTAGGAACAGTGCTGAAAACAAAACAATGATCACTGCATATTCAAACTGTGATTTTGACCATCACAAAAAAAATAATGAACTGAGATTTAAGAATTTATTCAACTCAGAGGACTTAACAAATATCTTGCCTGCACTAATGTGAAGGGTGATACTGGGATCTTTACTGCAGTATGTAGTCCAGGTCTTCTTTGCACGCTAACGAGAAAAAGTCAAACTCAGTTCCTTTTGCCTCTAACTGTCTCTTAATATCTAATGAAACGTCTTCAATTCTCCGTGCCACAGTATTACGAGCCAGGCAAATATTGGCAAACTCTTGCTTCTTCGCGGGACAAATTTTCTCAACCATTTTCATTACACAGTCTTTAATAAATTCACCGTCACTGAAAGGTTTGCAGTGCTTTGCAATTAGCGTTGCCACTTCGTAGCTTGCCTTTGTGGCATTTTCATTTGACTCACGGGCTCTTGTGAAAAAGCTTTGCTGTGCCGTTAAAACAGCTTCCAGTTGCTTCACTTTTTCACCGCGTTCGTTCCCAGTTAGCTTGTCGTAGCTAGCATGTTTCGTCTGGTAGTGCCTCTTAATGTTGAATTCCTTGAAAACAGCCACAGTCTCTTGGCAAATTAGGCAGACACAGTTGTTTCGTATTTCAGTGAAAAAATACTCAAATTTCCACTTCTCCTGGATGCGGCGGCCCTCCCGGTCAACTTTCCTTTTTTTGTTTACATGTTAGAAATGGGCTGGGCTGAAACAATGACGCAAGGGTCACGGCGGCCAGAGTGCGGCCACAGGGCTACTGCCATCTTCTGGTGAAGTGAAAAATAGCTTTTTGTACACATTTATTTTATACTGTGGTCAACAGTGCTGGCGGGCCGTGTATTATTGATTTCATGATAGAGGCCGTGGGCCGGTCAAAATTTGTCCTCGGGCCTTATTTGGCCCGCGGGCCGGACTTTGGACATGCCTGATTTAGATGTAAAATGCCACTCTACTTCATACAAATCAAAGTTACTTCAATGGAACAAAGAGATTTCATAAGTAGATGCACCACTGTACTTCCAAGTAGGTACCCTCGGGTTTAAGGATTTTTGGCACCCCCCTGTATTTTTATTTTTTTGAATAAGACTTGTTTGTAATATCAGATTATTCCTCCACTTTGTGATTGTTTGAATGTACACCTGGTGCAAACCAAGGGGTCGTTTCGGAATGCCTTTTAAATTTTATTGTTGCTAAACAAGCCAAAAACAAGGTGTGATCAAGTTCCAGCCTTATTGTTCAAGTTTATTTTTCTTTCTTCCAACTAATAGAGGATACAGTACATTACACTTGTCCCCACTTGTCTAAACAAACTCTGAACTATTGCTTTTTGTTTTTTTAAGATATCTGTGCTCATTCCATTGATGGAAAATAAAACATTAATGATTCCAGGACGGGAA
Organism: Stigmatopora nigra; assembly: GCF_051989575.1. Lineage (NCBI taxonomy): Eukaryota > Metazoa > Chordata > Actinopteri > Syngnathiformes > Syngnathidae > Stigmatopora > Stigmatopora nigra. Next base: position 2,013,327 of record NW_027551605.1, read on the forward strand.
GATTGTATTGACATATCTCCTGGGTTTCAGTTCTTCGCAACAAGAAGGTATGAATAATACTACTAATTTTACTAGCGCAAAGGAGTCTAATTAAAAGAAAAATTATGACTAAAGCAGCCCTAGAGTTAGTGTTGGTGTAATTTAAACTGTGATGTGCCAGTGGATTCGAGGTAATGTCAAAAACAAGAACGTGCAAACAAAACACTCCCATTGGTTGAAGTAGCACCCCCTACTGTGATGTGCCAATCAACACTAGGCTCCAATTGATCAATGTAGCGGCACTGTTAGCAAAGCCGTTAAATTGTGTTCATTCCATGGCACCAGTCCATTTCCCGAGTGTTCACACCCGCATTGTGTTGTCATTCACTCCAGGCATTTCCTCTGTATAGATAGCTATGATATGCTGTTTCTTTAAGTATATAGCGTATATAACGTCCACTGCTTTGAAAGCAATAAGTAGTGTGTCGGTAAGAAATAAAATCAGTCACTCAAACGGTCAGGGCCATACAAAATTTTAGTTTAGCGCACAGACAAAACGCACCGACCGATTGGGGGCATCAACCATTTTAGAGAAAATTTTAGACTTAAGTGCGCCCTATAGGTTTGAAAATACGGTGACCAAAGTATCATAATACCTTAAGTGAGTATTTTCAGGATTCTCTTTTTTTCCTCTAAATTTTTGTATTCATTTATTTTTACAGGATTCATTACAGTGGTGGGAGTCGGCACAAACCCCCAAACTCCAATGCAACATTGCTTGATAAGTACTGGACCAAGGTAGAGATTGATTACATGACCAGGACAGAATTGAAGACGGTAGGTATTCATAGATGAAATACCCCCAAGAAAATAACAGTTTGATTTTTAAAGAAGTTATTTCTAAATTGGAGTGGAAATATATGGAAAATAAGTATTGGGTCACCTACAAAGAAGCAAGATTTCTGGCTGTCAAAGATTTCCAATTTCTTATGAGGTCTAACGAGGTCTGCACTCGTTACCAGTATTAATAGCAACTGTTTTAACCCAATCAGTATTAAAGACACCTGTCCACAACCTCAGTCTCTCACGGTCCCAACTCCACTTTGACAAGGCCAGAGACCTGTCAAAAAGACACCAAATAAGGAAAGAATGAATGTGGCCATGTATCTAGAGATTTGGGGTGAAAATATCCTTCCATCACCACGGACTTTGAAGATCAGACGTGGCCTGGACTCTCAGCATGACGATGATCACAAAGACAAAGCAGATCCCATAGAAAATTTGTGGATGGAGTTGAAAGTCCGTGTTGCCCAACGACAGCCTGAATCGATGGCCAGCCGATCGCAGTGCACAAGGAGACGGACAAACATTCACGCTCACTCACTCTCATACCTAGGGGAATTTTGAGTTTCCAATCAGATTACCATGCATGTTTTTGGAATGTGGGAGGAAACTGGAGTACCCAGAGGAAACCCATGCAGGCCAGGGAAAACATGCAAAGGTTGACGTGACCAGCATTTAAGTCCAGAGCTTTGCGGCTGAGCCGCTAACCCAAAGGTCTCCAAACTGGTCCTCGAGGGCCGCTCCTGAAAAAAGAAGCACCATACTTCAATCCACTGTTTCATTTCTAAGATACCAGATCGACAGGAAGGTTTCCTCTTACAGGTTGGAACGAAAACCCGCTCCCACTGTGGCCCTTTCTGGAATAGTTTGGGGGACCACTGCGCTAACTACTCGCACCACCAGCCTGCCGCCACAAACTCGTACATTTAATAATATTTCTTCCCCTTTTTAGTTTTTTCTTATTTGTGCTTTTGGAATTGTGGTTGCTTCCTCCTCATCTGCCTTCCCTTTTGAATACCTCATGTATTTCCTAGCATTGTCTGAACTGCTGCTCCGTTGACAGTTGATTTTGATGCTCCTCGACCAATTTGTCAATGCCCTCCTTACTGACCAAGAGCCCAATCGCTTACCCCCACGACACAATTTTTCCCACTGGCTGTAGTTCAGGTTAAGGCTCGATAGCGAGTCCATAGAAGGGACTCTGCCACAGCTTCTTTCAAGCACAAGTTCAAGCACCACGACAAACTGCGGTTTTAAAAACATGGGAGTTGTGAGACAGCGAATGAGTTAAATTGTCAAGCAACAAGCAATGCATCTGCGACAATTTCAAAATTATCTATTGGATACAGGTAATGTATTCATGTTTTGTAACTTGGATCTTTTTTCCGTATCTCGAGCCACTCATTTACATCTCAAAAGGTTTCGGAAACCTGAACATTTCATACCTAGAGGCATTGGTAAGTAGAAGTATGACTATTTGTTAAAAGAAGGTACAACTGTACAAGACTTTTGTGATTTGAGCATATCCATTTTCTGTTTGTAGGTTGTTATCAGTAAGTATCCGATACTTAAAATTGTAGCAGATCGTCTACTGGATATATTCTGCCACCTTACTGGGGATCGGCATTTGGAGCCATCATGCCCACAAAGCATTATTGAAAATCACCTCGATATTTACAAGGAGAGTTCCCCTCTGCTGGAAGGGAGAGAACTTTCTCTAAGGTATGCATCAGTCCACAGTAATTATATGAAAGAATATGTCCTTCTTCCACAATGACATTTTAACGCTGATAGTTTTATAAACAATTTTCACACTCATCCGCCAGCGTACCTGTGTTATGCTAGTCGCCAGCGTACATGTTATGCTAGTCGGCAGCGTACCTGTGGTATGCTAGCCGCCAGCGTACCTGTGGTATGCTAGCCGCCAGCGTACCTGTGTTATGCTAGCCGCCAGCGTTCCTGTGGTATGCTAGCCACCAGCGTACCTGTGTTATGCTAGCCGCCAGCGTACCTGTGTTATGCTAGCCGCCAGCGTACCTGTGTTATGCTAGCCGCCAGCGTACCTGTGTTATGCTAGCCGCCAGCGTACCTGTGTTATGCTAGCCGCCAGCGTACCTGTGTTATGCTAGCCGCCAGCGTACCTGTGTTATGCTAGCCGCCAGTGCAGATGTTATCCCTGTCCCTAAAAAGCCAACCGCTGACAGCCTGAATGATTGCACTTAAGCCTGTGATCATGAAGTGCTTCGAAAAGTTGGTCGCCAGCCACATCAGGGATACACTCAGTTGACCTTCACCAGTTTGCTTATTAAGCAAACAGGTCCACTGTGGATGCCATCACTGTAGATCTGCACAACACACTGAGCCACCTGGAGCAACATGGGAACTATGTGAGGATGCCTTTCAATGACTATGGCTCAGCCTTCACCACTATAATACCAGACATTCTGGCTGACAAACTCTCCAACTATATTCTATCCTCTTCCATCTGCTGCTGGATTAAGAATTAAACAACCCGTCCATAACTGTTAAACTTGGTCCCCACCTCTCTTCCACCATTACACTGAGCACTGGCTCCCATCAAGGCGGTCAATACCTCTATTTACTTGACACACAGAGATCAAATTGTTAGTATTAAATTTTTATTTCCTGAAAATTCCCTGAACATTTTAGGTATAGTGATTATACAAATATGCCTAATCTATCATGACATAATTCTGTGGATTATATGATGACAATTTGTTTTTTATTTTTCCTTAGAGATTTGCTGAAATTTTGTGAGAGGATCAGTATCAACTTCAAGAGCACTTCTGCATCACATCATGTGTTTCAAGAGGTAAATAATTTTTGACACTGTAGGTCAGGGAATCCACTCCATGCTGCCTATAGTTGTTTGGGTTTGGCCACAGATTTTAAAGTTAAATTCATTTCTGATTCACATTATTCAAAGAATTGTTTTTCCATCTTTTTCTGTAAGGCTCTTGACTGCTTTACAGCAATGATGTCTGACCCTGAAAGCCAACTACGAATGGCTGAGAAAATTGGAAGCAAGCTCAATATCTCCAAAGAAAAGGTAATTTAATCTGATTCCCGGTCTTCTTAGTTTCAAAGTTGGGGCTTTGTAGACAGGGCAAGTGAAGTATGTGTGTTTGGTTTTACTTAAACATTTACCATCATAACAAACATTGGAGACATTCCACAACGCAAACTCCTTTGTTCCGCTTCGTAGTTGGAGTAAGACTGAGTTGAGTATTAAAATTGGAAGAGGGCTGCGTACAACGGCAAACGGCACGGACGACGTACTAGACCGCTTAAGAAAGATGCGTGGAATGTAACACGAAAGCAAATGACAAAATTGACAATCACAATGGTCTTTATTTATCATCACAAAACTTCTTTCTTCTCAAGCAAGAGGGCGAGATGAAATGGATGAATTAGTTTTGGTGAAAACGTGTTATTAGAGCCACTTTTCAAGCGTCCCTAAGTGATGATCAAGAAAATGAATGGAAGCAACGGCCCGATCGACTTACACATTAAATATGTTTCTGAACTGCAGTAATACTTTGACGTATCAGATATCTTTAAAGTAAATGCAGAACACTGATGGTTACTGGAGTTACAGTAATACCTTGATATATGAGTATATATATATATATATATATATATATATATATATATATATATATATATATATATATATATATATATATATCTGTCTCTCTATCTCTCTCTCTCTGTCTCTCTCTCTCTCTCTCTCTCTGTCTCTCTCTCTCTCTCTCTCTCTCTCTCTCTCTCTCTCTCTCTCTCTCTATTTCTATCTCTACCCCTACCCATACATATACATATACATATATATGCACACGTCACGCGCACATACGTCACGCGCACATACGTCACGCGCACATACGTCACGCGCACATACGTCACGCACACATACGTCACGCACACATAACGCACACATCACACCAACACAGACACCTACACACAGACACGTACATACATACACACACACATACACACACACATACACACACACATACACACATTCTGTATAAGTATTTATTATATAGTTTATCTTTTCATAAAATTACTATTTTGTATTGTTTGTAGGTCCAGTACTTCTGCCAAATGTATCAGCCCACCATCTCTTTCACTGAGCAAGAGGCTGTAGTGGGTAGAACGCATTTATTCCGAAAAGCAACTCAAACAGCACAGCTGAATACGTAAGTGAGGCTTTATACACGACATACCTTCTTCCTGAACTGCTTTCCATACACACTGCATGGATTATTTTACATTCACCACTAATGAGAAATCTGTAATCAGTTGCTTATGTAATGTGTCCCGGATTTTTTTTGCCAGATCAAGTTGAAAGTTTACCATCAGCCATTAAAATAAGTTTTGTTGACTTTGATCAGTTTGCGTTCACTAACCAAAAAAAGTAAAAAATAAAATAAACCAGCGCATATTGACTTGCTTTGTCTCATCAGCTCAAAGACATCACTAGCACATCTTAAGAGAAGACTTGCTATCTATTGGCTAACTTGAACCACCTACAAGAAGCAAGGCTGAAATAATTTAATCACCCCTAAGGCAAAGAATAAAATAAAACCAGACTTTGAATGGAAGCAAGAATTATTGTGGAATGAGAGCTAATTAATCAAGTATGCGTAGGCCTGTGCACTCTCACTAGTCAGGTTGACCTGCGAAAAAAAACGTTTTAGAACAGGGGTGGGCAATCCGGTCCTCGTAAAACCAGACTTGATTGGTGAAAAGGTGCACTCTTTATGGGTTGGAAAGAAAACTTGCACCCACTGTGGCCCTTTGTGGAATAGTTTGCCCATCTCTGTTCTAGCACGCTCTGTTTCTGCCAAAACAATGACGGTAAACAGTGGATCTTTCATGTTTTCATTGATAACGGCCAATAAAAGATGCAAGGTTTGCAAATAATCATTTGGGTCTTGCCCTTTGATCCCCAATAAAATAATATTTCATTCTAATCAGTCCAAAAATGTTCATGGTAGCTGTTAGTTGGTGTCCTCACCAAGAAGAAAAAAACAAAAACGAGAACTAGGTTAATGAGAATCTGAGCTTTCCCTTTGATTTGTGTACATCACTACACAATGTTTCATCTACAGGTAAATATAAATTATAAATACAGCAATACTTTGACGTACGAGTACCCCTGAATGTGGGGAATTTGAGATACGAGTAAAATTCCAAACAGACAATTGCATCGTTATACGAGACAAATTTTAAGATACGAACAAAAGAGACAGCCAGGTGGCTGATATCTACGATATATATGAGCACTGGGCAGCATTTCTTCCGCGTTCTTTTTTTTTGCGTTTTTCATTACAGATTTAAGGAAAAAACAACGGGTCCAAAGTAACTAGGTCCAACAAAGGGTTGTGCAGAGAAAAGGAATGCGATGACAATTGATATTAGGCACAAAATAATCGAAAAACGTGTATGCGTGACGGAGCTAACTCGCCAATACGAGAGGAGAAAGTAGTCGTGCGTCATCCTTTTGTGAGGATATCTGTCATTTTTGTAATATTTTGAAGGGGAGACAAAAGCAAACAACCGTTGCTAGGTTGTTTTTTTTTAAACTTTAAAAAAGGTGGAAGTGAGGTAAAACACCAAGCCCAAGGACGAGAAGTAAAAAGAAATTAAAACAATTTCAATAAATTTTAGTGTCAGATAATATTAAAACTTATTTTTTAGTGTATATCGTAAACTAGGTTCATTTAAGTTAAATTTATGTTTTGTTGTGTTTCGATCGTCAGAGTGCTGTGGGTGTATGATTTTTTTCTTCCAACCGAACCAGCATATAGTTTACCCCAATGTTTCCCAACCTTTTTTTTTAGCTGCGGCACACGTTGCATTGAAAAAATCTTAAGGCACAATATCTGAAAATCTTTTAATTTAAAACTATGTCGCCTGTATTAACAATTCTCATCAAATCAGAACAAAATCACATAAACCTCCAAATTTATTCCAAAATCAAATTTTTTTACACTGATCTCGTATCACCAAACAGTTGATGTCTGCGTGCCCTGAACAACTTCCGGTCTGAATGATGCAAAAATAAGTAATGTATTTAATCGCATAATTTTGATTTTTCTCAAAATATTACTTATCTACTAATATTACGCAAAAAATGCTGTGCCCACACAGACTTGTCGCCAAAAGTTAATGACCTCGAAACCAATCAACTTCTTGTTCATGTTGGAGAAAAATAAGCAACAAAAAGAATAACACTTTTAATTTTGTAATAGTATGATCTATAATTTATTTTGCATCATATTTTGATTTTAACCTTGTAATAGTTCAATTTTAATCTTGTTATATTCATATTAGTTTTTCTCTCTGGATATCACATTGTATGACTTTTTGCAATTTCCCGTGGCACAGCTGACCATTGCTCACGGCACAGCAGTGTGCCTCGGCACAGTGGCTGGGAAGCTCTGGTTTTTAATAAATGAGATTTCTGCATAAAAGAAGGAGCACTTGACTGTAATCCACTGATTGCACTTGTAGGACACCAGATTGGAGAAAAGGTGCTCTCGCTATGAGCTGGAATGAGAACTTGCACCCACTGTGGCCCTATATGGAGTAGTTTGCCCACCCCTGCACTAGATGTTTTTTTTTATTACTCTGTTAGTAGATTGTGAATTAAAACCAATAAAAATGTTTATCCGTTGTAGTATCCTGTTTTTGATGGTTTTTTTAGAGCAGTGGTCTCAAACCGGTTCCACGAAAGGCTGCATTGGGTCCTGGTTTTTGTTCCAACCGATCCAGTGCCGACATTTTAACCAATCAGGTGTCTTTAAAATAAGTAGCACCTGACTCTAAGTAACTGATTCCACTTGCAAAAGGTATCCTTGTTGAGTTGGAATGAAAACCTGCACCCACCCTTTGAGGACCGGTTTGAGACCACTGATTTAGAGGTTGGGAACGAATGAATTTGTATTTAGTTCATTTCTATTGGAAAAGTTGATTTGAAATGCGCGTAAATCGACATGAGCTCTTTCCCGGAATCCATTAAGGTCGACTCGGTATTACTGTAGTATGAAGCATTCAAGTAAGTCCAAATGTGATGATATGCTTATTTCAAATTAGTGATATACAGATTAAGTTTTCAAGCAGCATTCTCATTCAGTTGTGGATGGATTTTTCAAATATTCTCATTGTGAAAGGTGTGTTTTTTCCCGGTAAAGTTGAAATCTAAGAAGGTTAATAAAAATCTGAAATTTCTCTGAACTTACTATAAACTTACTCTGAAACTGTAATTTCTGCATCTGACTTGGTTTAGGTTTAATTTTCTTCTTGTTCTTTTTAAATGCTAAAACCACTTATGGAAAATATTTTAATTTATTTCTAATCTAACTACATTTGATGAGTCTTTTGTTTGTTGATTTTTTTCATCATGAGCAGTGATCGCCTGACCTTTGCTGCTACTCGACCGGCTGCTGTTCTTCTGGAGCGACTGGCTGTGTGTATTGGTAAACAGGAGCCTGTTTTGTTAGTGGGAGAGACTGGGACTGGAAAGACCACAACTGTACAACATTTGGCTAAAATCACAGGTGATGAACTATGAAAAAAGCCTTGCTTTTAAACAACTATTCGGACATGCCACTAACAAAGAATGGTTTTGAAATATTAACATCCTCTAGCTCTGCTTTTAAAACTCCTTTGTTGACACTTGGTTTCCAAGCGTCTCTGTTTTCCAAAGAGAATTGTGTTTTTTGTTGACTTTTTGCAACAAATTAGTCGCATGAGCAAGTTGAGTGTCCACAGGTTTTGCATAAGATACAATACGCCACATAGAAACACCTGAACTTTTAAAAAAACAAGAAAAAAAAACAAGTTTAGTACTGTGATAGGTTCATTAATAAATACCCTTCTTTGTAATTATCAATTACTGCAGGCAGACATCTTATTCAATTATTGACATTTAATTAAATAGATTGAATCACAGATAAGAACCTTAAGGGAGGAGAGCTTCAAAATTATCCTCTCGAACAGTATTTTGCGTACGGCTTTAAGGCATTTGGATAAAAACAATCACACCTTCATTCTACCTAACAATCATATAACAATTACATAAAGAAGCCCGAAGTGTGTCACGAGTGTTATGGAAGTGGCAGAAACAAGATCTTTGTTATTGGCTCCGTTGCTGGAAATGGCAGATATGCCGAGTCCTTGCTGCGTCCCGATCAACAACCCTCACAGCCCGATACTGGGTGCGATGTAGCATAAACAATCCTTGGATAAGTCCATGTGAGAGTGGACTAGGCGGCAGTTTATGACCTCGAGCCGAACAATAGAAAGACTTTTAATGATTTAAAAAGAAATGAATTACTACACATATATGTACAATAGTAATACAGAATAAACCCAACATACTGAGAACACAGTGTGGGGAAAAACATACCTTTCACTTCAAAACAAACACAAATAAGAATTGTCGTTTAGTGAGAGGAGCAGCCGAGGCGTGGAGGTAGTTTGGTGACTTCAGTATTGCTTCTTTGCTTTTTCAGATTATATCGTTCTATTGGCTTCATTTTATTTTTTCACTGGAGCAATTGGAAACCAATCTTTCCACGATAACGCACTTGAAACGGAACAAACACATTTAACTTGGATTAATATATAGTCACACTCAAACATTTGTTTAATGTAACTTAACAAAAAACTGAATTCTAATTTTGTTTTAATTGTTTTTACGTTCGTTCTGGCCGGGTTAGCTGTTTGCCATGCCACCACCCTCACGTTCACTATCGATGGCCTGTTTGCTGTTGTTGCCTTCAAACTATTCCAAAAAATGATGCACACAAATGTCCTCACAATAGGGTAATGCACGACCACTTGCCAACTAGAGGTAGTCTTGAATGAGCGATCGCGGGAGCTAACAGGCTAAGGAAAGAATAACAGCTTACTCACGTATTGATTGTGGGTAATGAAATTTTATTCTGACAAAGGGTGCCATTGGCGATCAGTGTTGTGTGCACGAGTATACTTCATTACCCAGAAAGCCCTCATTTTGCCCGTGCATGTGCATTGTGCCTTATCTGGTCCATGCGTAGGAGAAACTCGTCTGAATAAATTGTTCATTGCTAGTAGATATCTGTTACAGACGAAAGAGATGCGGCAAAAAAGACAGTGTGTTACAATGTTAAACAGCCTCCCATGTCATGGCCACCTGGCTTTCTCGCATCTCAATTTTTTTTCTCGTATATTTGATCGAAATTTTCGTCGTATCTCGAGCGGTGTCGTCAGAGAACCTCTGGAGGTGGCAGGTGTCTATATTATGTTTGAAGTCTGATGCTTGGAGGGAAAAGAGGAGTGGGGAGATTACTGTGCCTTGTGGGGCCCACGTGCTGCAAGCTACCACATCGGACGTACAGTCTTGAAGTCTCACATATTGTGGTCTGTCAGTGAGGAAGTTAATGATCCTATCGTCTGTAGTTTACTACGCCAATTTCTAGCAAATTACGAAATCCGCATTTAGCTATGAAAACTACAAAAAAATATCAAACAACGTCTGACGCGATCAGTTTTTAAACTTTAACTTTCAATTGAAATTTGCCGATTGAGGATGGAACAAATCGAAACTACATCCACGTGACCTAAACGAATGTGACATCCGTTTCGGTCACCTGTATGTAATTTCAATAAATTTTAAAGCAGCATAGACAAACTGTAGCCATGGCTTCCAAGCAAAGATGAGAACTGTGATACTGATATTTTGCCATCGAAAAAAAAAAAAAAAAACTAGCCTGCAAAAGTTATAGATGGAATACAGCATTATACATCTGTTTTTGGCGAAACACAACTAAGTGTAGCAGAGACGTAAATGGCCAATTTTTTTTGTAGAGAATAACGTGCCGCTGAGTGCTACTGATCATTGTGGTCCACTATTCAAAGCCATCTTTCCGGATTCAAAAATTGTGAAAGACTGCATCCGTCCGCACAAATACCAAAGCCATAATATTGCAATAGGCAGAGAATATTTCAAGTCGTATTGCTGCTAATGCAAGAGGATTGTTCACACTCAGTACGGACGGCAGTAACGAAAACTCGGACACGTTTTTTTTCCCCACAGTGTTGCGACATTTCAGTGGAAACCAGAAAATCTCAACATCACTTTGATCTGTTCCAGTGGTTACTGAAGTGTTTGCAAATGGCCGTAACATTTTTAACTCTAAATGCAGAAAATTCTGTTGCACCAGGCAGTAATAATGCTCCAGTAATGTCAGGTGGGTTAATCTGGGGTCTTTGGCCATATCACTTAAGAGTACGACAGCATCTTCTTTGTGGGCTGTATTTGCCTTTTGTTGCACATAGCTGCCAAAAATGCAACAAATGTCCTACCAGTTGTTTTCGACGATGTGCTTGTGTATATTTATTACCACTTTAAGAATAGTGCAAAACGTCAGACGGAGTTAAAGATTGAAGCAGAGTGTCGGGACGTAAACTTGAAGGTCCTGAAGTTCTATATATAATTGTATTGAGTCGTTAAAGTCATTTTTTGAGGAGAAGAAATCCCCACATCACAACAGCAGACCCGCCAGAGCATACAGGTTTCCCTGTAGCCAGAATGCTCTCTGCTACATGCTTTTCCTGAACTATATACTGGAATTATTCACAACCTTAAACATGACATTACATTTGGGAGCACCCTTAATGCACAAGCTCAGAAGACTGATGAAAGACTTATACCTGGAACTGATGGTGAAGTTAATGAAAACAGTTGCTTTGCATGACAAACGCCTGTTGGAAGTGAAAGTGGATTATGAGATTAGTATTCCATAAAAATGATGAAGTACTTTGTATTGGTGAGAACATTTGTCAGTACATGAAAAAGCAAGAAATGCCTGAAAAACAGTGACTGCTTTTTGCACAAGTGTGAGGTTTTATAAAACCGAGTTAAATATGTAAAAGAAAAAAATCCAAAGAAGGACGAATTGCTCAAACATGTTGATGTAGTTGATCTTAGCATCATCAAAAAAAGTTCCTTCACAAGTGTAAGTTACTTCGTCAACAGATTCCCATGTCTGAAGCCTTACTGTGAGGTTAATTCCTTGGAAGAAAAATTCAGCTGCCTGCTAGTTGAGCTAAAATAAACCATACAGTACCGGAGAGGAGAGAGCAGGTGTGCAGTGGGGACTAGTAGGAGAAGTAAAAAATAGCTCTGGAAACTCAAAATATGCTATACTGGCATACTTTTGATTCCCCACAGCAATACCAAATGTTAGTGTGTTTTCAGTACCGTGAGGAAGATCAGGACAGACTTCAGGATGTCGATTGGATTGGATAACTTTATTCATCCCGCATTCGGGAAATTTTGGGGGAGGTGCTGTCCATGATGGACATCATACTGGTCAGCATCCTCCGCTCTCCCACTTCCTCCACAGAGTCCAAAGGACCACTGCATAAAACACTGCAGATGCCACTACAATTTCATAGAAAGTCCTCAGCAGTGCCCTGCACACTCCAAAGGACCGCAGACTCCTCAATAGGTAGAGGAGGCTCCGGCCCCTTTTGTACAGGGCATCTATTTTTGTGGTCCAGTCTAGTTTGTTGTTGAGGTGAACACCCAGGTACTTCAAATTTTCCACGATTTCAACCCTGGATGTTCACCTGAGTGGTCTGTTGAGGAGTCCTGCAAAAGTCGATGACCATTTCCTTTGTCTTACTGGTGTTGATGTAGAGGTGGCTTTGCCTACACCAGTCAACAAAGGCTGTGATGACTTCCCCGTACTCCAGGTCGTTCCCGTCCGTCACTCGTCCAACAATAGCGGTGTCATAAGAGAACTTCTGGAGGTGGCAGGTGTCTGTATTATATTTGGAGTCTGATGTGTAGAGGGAGAAGAGGAGTGGGCGAAGCACCGTGCCTTGTGGGGCCCCCGTGATGCAAGCTACCACATCAGACGTACAGTCCTGCAGTCTCACATATTGTGGTCTGTCAGTGAGGAAGGGAAATGGGACCACACTTAGACCATTAGGTTGGTAAAGATGTACATGCAATGCAACTGGGCGCATAGCAGCTTGCTATGAACTGAAATATTCAAGGGAAGAGTCAAAAGAGGCCAAGCGTGCAACTGAAAAATTTAATACAACTAAGAAAATGGATTAGATAGCATTTGGTATGAAATTTGTAAGTCTTTCCTCATTCATTTTTATTATTGAAAATGTCGATTGCCACAAATATTTTAACACGCTGGCATTTACTCATATTTTGTGTAATAAAGTTTTCAATATTCATTAATGTATTGTTTGCAGCTCTTTTTTTAAATATGTGATAACATTATCCAAAAAACAACTTTAAAATTAGAACTTGTGCTCACGAGGAAAAAAATCTCCCAACATCTGAAATTTCTCTTTACCCATTCTGAAATTTAATTTTCAGTGTTTGGCAACTCTGCTTTCGTCATAGCTGGAAAAATTATAAAAAAAAATCCCACGGCAACAACTCTGACCCTGACACTGAGATGGAGTCCAGCATTGTTGGCGAACTTGCCCACCTGGCTGAACTCTTAACGTCGGATACAAAGTTTTTGACAGATTTTTAGATAGATTTTTGCATATTTTGACTTATATTTTTGCGATTACACTGTCAATAAAGCAAAATCAAAGTTCAGTTTTGCTCCAGTTGCCTTTTTTATAACATGCTAGCATGCATGCTAATGTGTGTCATGCTAGCAACACCATAGCAGTGCTAGCTTCGAAACGAAGTGCCTTTTCTTTTGACAAAAAAGAAAATACACCAGAAACCGAGACTGCCCTTTCAGGCGGTTTGAAAATACGGTAGGTATTCCCTTCTGGCAACGCAAAGTCAAGTGTTGGCCCATGAAACTGAAATTGCAAAAATTAACATTTCTGTTATTCTTAGATGAGTGAAAATCCATGGCTATTATGATTTTTTATTTCTTTTTTTTTTTATTCAATTTATTTTTTACACTATTTTTTGTGTTTTATATTCTAGGACATAGGTTAGTTGTTGTGAACATGAATCAACAGAGTGATCCGGCTGACCTCCTGGGCGGGTAAGTTTACACAACAGAAGCAAGTATGTCTGACGAAGACATTTTTTTTATATCTGTGTATGTATGAAGCCTAAAATGTAGCCAAAGTTTGACAACCTCAAGGGGGATGAATACTTTCGCAAGGCACTGTAGGCATTTAAGACTTTTGTGAAAAGGTCTTCTTCAGTTGGAAGGAAATTCTGTACCCATCATGGCGATTTGTGAAACAGTTTGGTTACTGTATTATCTAAATGTTCCCTATATACTCTAATACAACTTGTCTTAATTCACAGCAGGTAATGCAACATATTTGTGTCTTCTAAACCAGGTACAAGCCGGTAGATCACAGGCAGATCTTACTCCCCTTGTGGGAAACCTTTGAGGAAGTGTTCTCTCAGACATACTCCAGAGAGCAAAACCAAACATTTTTAGGTCATCTACAAACATGCTATAGGGAGAAGCGTTGGCCTGACCTACTTAAACTTATGGAGCATGTCTGCACATTTGATCTGACAAAAGTGTTGCAAGGGAAGTCAAATGGTGAGTTGTGATAGTCAATTTGAATTTTTATTCTCCTGTCCAACTCAATCTTTTTTCTCTCTATAGCTCCAATGCTGCAGGAGATGTGGACCATTTTGGCTGAAAAACTCAGTCAGACACAACAGCAAATACAAACCTGTGAAAAAGCCATGATATTTGCTTTTATTGAGGTAATAAAGTAATGTTCAATTTGTGTTGTTCCACACATCTATTTTAGTGTCATTTCTAATTTAGGTGAGGATGATAGTTTTAAAAATAATTTCAATACAAATCAGCAAATTACACTTCCCGTGTAAAATACCCCTTCCAGAACCGAAGAGGCCCGGTTATAAAACACCCACCCACTCTTCTCTCATAAATCTCCCCGTATTCGGCCGCCCAAACGTCCGTTCGGCGAATTGTCTGGCACCCAAACGTCCGTCGCCCACCAATTCGTCCGACTATGGTCTTTAAACATGCTTTGTTGAAGTCACGGGCGACAATAAAGACTTTATCAGGGTGGTCAAGTTGCTATTTGTTTACAGTCGCTAGCAGGAGGCTAAGTGCCGTGCTAACATTAGCATCCGGTGGGATGTAAACATTTATTAAAGTGACAATCGTTAGCTCCCTAGGTAGATAGAGGGCCCCCCACCGATCTGCCAAGAGCTCTAAAGCAGGGGAACATTGAGTGTTAATTATTCTACTATTGCAGCACCAGTCGTATATGTACACGCGAAGGCCCCTTCCTGCTCTTTCCGGAGTTGTTCGGTCCTGCCAATGTAGCGTGCGGCTAGCTAATGATACCGCGGTGTCTGGGTGTAGCCACGTTTTCGTGATGAGAATAATGTTGCAGTTTCTTACAAAGCTGTTGGTAGCAAGCTGAAGTTCCGAATCGTCCATTTTGTGGGTGATGGATCTGGCATTGGTCAAGAAGATACTTGGAAGCGGTGCTCTGTGCGGTTGATTCCTTAGCTTTTCAGCAAGGTTCGCCCGGCATCCTCGCTTTTGCTTTCTTTCCCTTCACCGCCTCCGTCGTACGCTGACTATCCACGGAGATCCCGGTGGTCTCGATGTCCTCGTGTACTGTAGGTTCGTTTGTAATCAATCAGTTGTGATGGATATATCGCATCTCATTCCGAGAGTAATTAAATCCTGGCGGCTATAGCAAATGTTTGTCTTGCAGATGTTTGTCAATAATGCTAAGAATGAAAAAAAACAAATGCTGGAGAGCAAAGAGCCGCTGCACCCGTGCGCGACGCCATCTTGGATCTATCTTTATGATTTAATGTTTATTTTACATGCATTGCCTTGTGCACGTGCCTGCTCTGTTGTACTATTCCACCTCATGTTTAACTTCATTTTTATATGAATAACTTATTTTCAAGACCATAAGGCGCACGTAAAAGTCTTACATTTTCTCCAAAAGAGACAGGGTCCCTTGTCCAGTCCACTTTATCTATCGACCAATACTAAAATTGTTATCACGATCAAATAAAATAAATCAGTCAATAGTACAACTACGGCAAGTAGCCCCCGACTACTATTTTCCTGTACATAAAGTACTGCGCATTGACTGCTGGGATATATAGTTTTTTTTGTCAATACACCCAATGGATTATGGCCTGGCGATCGGCATCAACACTAGCTAGCTACTATTTGCGAATGTATTGTGGCCTGGCGATCGACATCAACACAGTTGCGAAGCATGGAAGACAGCCTTGGAATAGCTACGCTAGCTACTAGCTAGCTACTATTTGCGAATGGATTGTGGCCGCCTGGACAAACGTATTAAACGCAGTGTTTTCGATGGACAATTGTTCAATTCAGACACAGAAAATGAGGCTTTTAACGGTTTTGTGGGTGATGATGACAAAGCAAAGGGTACATTGTAAAATGGCTGAATAAATTACAACCGAGCATAGTCTTGCTTCTGTTGCCGTGCGGGTGTATTGGCATTTGGTTCATGTAGCACCGAATTAGTGTGTTCGCCGTTGTAGTATATTGATACTATTAGTGCAAAGTTATCATAGTCGTCAACCTGGTGTATTGACAAAAGTACTTTTTATCCCAGCAGTCACTGTGCACTGGAAGTAGCGTCTGGGGCTGCTTCCGTTGACAGCGCTATTACAGTTCGATAATCATCCATAAATACTATATATGCCATGCCTGGCTGCGTCTAAAAGAACGGTGCATCCTCTGTGTGTAAAATACAGAAATAGCACTCGTTATTGACACTGCGGCTAAAAATCCGATGCACTGAATACTCGTGAAAATACGGTAATTGTTGATTTTTTTCTGAAATTAAAGAAACACGATAAAGAAATCTGATATTTAATTTTCATACATCAAAACCACAAAAATGGAACGTGCATAACATCCGGTATTTCTTGCCCCCATTTTCAAGCATTTTTGAAAAGCTTTGGAGCTGCACGTGGCTACAGAACCTATGTTTTGTTGTGCTGTATTTTATCGATTCCTAGGTGGAATAAGAAATGACTGTATTAACTGAACAGTAATATAAAGTAAATACTGACCAATATGTCGACCCAATTTATAGAGACAATGAAATCTTTTTCTTTTTGAGGGTGGGGCATCTGTTTCACACTTCATTTTTATTCTAGGGTACTTTAGCCAAGGCAGTAAAGAAGGGCTACTGGATCTTGCTGGATGAGATCAATCTTGCACCAGCAGAGACCCTCGAGTCTTTGAGTGGACTGCTAGAAAGCAGTGTTGGATCCCTGGTGCTGCTGGACCGTGGAGATTTTGGTAAAGAATTTAGTGTACTTAAAGGTTGTCCAATTGCATTTGTGCTGTCCCTTTTGCATTTGCTTTGTAGCTATTTCCAATCCTGTTGTGGGTAATTGAGATTTGTCTTGTGCCATTTGGGAGTTTGTTTCTTGCTTATTTGCACTTTAGCTTTGCGTTTGAGAATTTGCCTTTTGAAAGCATTTTTTAGACTAAAGGCGCCATGTTACTAACTGGTGAGAGCGAAAGAGATTCTATTATACATAAAAAAAATAAATTAATTAAGATCATGTACTTCCCATTACTGCTCAGAGGTGGATTAAGAAGGAGCAGGGGTGGCCGTGAGTGCTAGTGCAACTTTTGATCACGAGCAACGATGGCTGAACCTGGGCCTGGAAAATATTTATTTGAGTGTCAGAAAAGTATTTGTCTCGCAAAATAAATACATTTTAACTTAGGCCGAAGAAAATAAACATTTACATTTTCGCCGCAGAAATCAATAATTGAAAATGATTGCAATATATTTATAAATCCAGTATTATTTATCACATTTAGAAAAGAAAATCTGTGTAACTCTAACTCGCTATGTTTCAAGGAAATTTATCACATTTGGGCTCCTATATAATTGGGTTTTGACATTGAAGGGGCGCACTGTCTAGAACAGGGGTCTGAAACATTTTTTGACGAAGAGAGCCATAAACAATTCATATGTTCAAACATTATTCCTTGACAGCCATACTCAGAAAATAAAAGTAAAAATACATGAAAACGTGAGCATTTATTCATTTCACCACTTTGAAAGAAAGAAATGTCAGATTTTTTTTGAGAACATTATTACACCGTTGCTATTCAATGAGTATCAATGAGAGTATGCATGCAAAAGAGTCTAATGAAGAAAAATTATGATTTTACAAAGGTGCGAGAGATAGTTCCGGCGCCACAGTACCGGCGTGACGCTCCCATTGGTGCGTCCGGGACTGAGGTCTCCCATCAGCGGTTAACATATTTTACCACACAGGTTCGCGGAGAGACATTTACACCCATCAAAAGAGCCACAAATGGCTCCCGAGCCAAAGTTTCCTACCCCTGATCTAGAACTTGCTCCTGGACGCAAAATTTCTCGGCATGCTGAAAAAGGAATTAGAATATATTTCAATAATAAGGCGAACATGATATTGGCTCTTTGCGTGAGAAAATTATTATTTTTAATGGGAAAGATAGATTTAAACCCCAAAATTTAAATTTTGATGACTCCTGGGACTATTACCCCAAAGTTCCCATCCAAAATCACAAATAGAATTCAGTTTTTTGGGTTCACGGTTGTAGGTTTATATGGAAAAAAAATTATAACTATGGGGAACCTTCCGAAGGATGATACGATACAAGCGATTCTTCTTGGACATGTTGAGTTAATGTGGATTATGGAATAACGTTCGCTATTAGTTGTAACTGTGCACAGCGCACACACCATTTGACCTTGAATGCATGGAGAAATGCGAGCAATGTGCGTGCAGGCGTGTTTTTTTGCGCACATTTATTTGCGAAGTTCTCGCACGCTACTTTTTTCAGACGGCTTCATCCCCATGACTAAAGTCTAACATTTAATACAAAAAGCACGTTTTTTTTGACACGACGACTCAAAGGGTGGTCGGGGATCGCCAAAAGTGAGGGATTAGTGTAGTCAATACACCAGGGGTGGGCAAGTCCAGTCCTCAAGAGCCCCTATCCTGTTTGTTTTTCATGTCTCCCTCCACTAACACGACTGAGTCAAATACCGTATTTATTCACATATAAGCTGTTTGCCGGAAAAAAATGACTGAATTGAGGGTACGGCTTGTATGCGTATAAAAACTCGACTAGCAAAAAAAAATCAAATTTTACGGTGCCGTGATACGATGACGTCATGAAATAAAACAGGCGGATGCCAATACGGTCATTTATTTCAAAATGGAGAAAAGATGAACAGATAAAACGCTTAACATTTATTTTGACATCTATGAATGAGATTCATAAAAAAAACGAATCTTACATAAAACGTCACTGCTCGCTCGGGGCACGGACATCTTAGTAAGGTCGAGGGGCAGCCATCTTAGGGAGGTCGAGGAGCAGCCATCTAAGTTAGGTCGGGGTGTTGCCGTCTTCAGACGCGAGTAGCCTTGATTTTGAAATAGAACAAAATTCCAATTTTTTTGTTTTTGTTTTATTTCTAGTTGTGACAACTATTGGAGTAATGTGAACCATCGTAATAATTGAGATATTTTGACATTAGAAGCAATATGGCTGCCACAACATCTTAAACTTCTGAGAAGAAAATGTTAATTTCTGTAATCAGAAAACATCAGGTTCTCATCAAAATAGACTTTCTTTTGAAAGACAGGCATATTAATTCCTTAGGATATTGACCCTAACGTGCTTTTGATTCATACAGTATCTCAGCAACCTAAATTCTCTCTCTGTCTTTCCTAAACTTTATTTGCGAGTAATTTCGGTAAATTTGGAATTTACAGTTTTACTACATACAAAATGTGGCATTTTATGTCTGTGTTCCTCTGTTTTGCTCCAGATGCCCTTGTTCGACACCCAGACTTCAGGTTGTTTGCTTGCATGAACCCAGCTACTGATGTGGGTAAAAGAAACATGCCCCTTAGCCTCAGAAACAGGTAACAAGATGCAGACGTGTCAAAACGTGACCAGACTTGACCTTTAATATTTGATCACTGCAGGTTTACCGAGCTGTTTGTCACGGATCTTGATGAAGAAAGAGATCTCCGGATCTTAGTCTCAGACTACCTTATAAACCTGAACCCTCAAAGAAGTTACATCGATGGAATCATAAGGTTAACAAAGCTTTATCACGGCTACAACCAAAGTGTCATATGTGCACTATAGGGCTGCTAAATAGTGGGAAGATGTGATATTAATTATCCTAAAAATTACCATGGCAATCTTAGAATAGCCATGAAGCTGGATTCTTTATTAGTTTTAGCTCAGGTTTAAACTGTAGGCAAAATTGTGAAAATGATCATTTCACTATTGTCAGGTTTCTCCATTTGACATTCCCAAAAACAAGCCAAAATCAAGAGAAAAGACTCTTAGATTTTAATTGCAAGGAGGATGACCTTTAAGGACAGCTCTTTCATCTCAACTCTGTTCTGACCTAACACTTATTTTTTGGGGCAGAAGTTATTTGAACTTATAGTCTTTAAAACCTGAGGAATGTCTGGTCTGCTATTCCACATAGTAGAATCCAGCTCTCACTATTTTTTTCCAGGCTAATTAGAAGATTCCATCCTTTCAATATTAAAATCTGTAACATACAGACTCAAACATCTATTATTGAAAATGTGCAATTAAACGATGTAGTGGTTTGCCTCTTCATAATTTAAATCGATGAAATCTCAAAAGGGGAGATTTTATTGGCAGGGGATATATGACTGTTGAAAACAGTCAACATTTATAAACTTAATTGCGTGACGAGTCAAAATATTATCCTTTGAGGAAGTTCCAAAATCATAATTTAGGAGAGGTTCGACCTGGAGATAGTCACCATCGGCGGCAAGTGGTAAGTGTGACATGTAAGCATTAGGTTTTGTTTCCATTTCCTACCTCATACTGAAAGGTAAATATCTTAAATGTCTGCCTCTCAACTCTACACAACAGAAAGCAGTGATTGAAAATAATTTATCATCTAAACATTAAAAATGCATGTGTTTAGTGTTGCATTTTGATTATGTGCCAACAAATAGTGCCATTGAAAGTGTTTGCCCCTACTGTTTTCTGTATTTTTTTTGCATATTTATCACACACAAAGGATTCAGAACGTCAAACCCATTTTAGTATGACACAGACAACCCAAGAAAATAGAAAATGCAGTTTCTAAATGATGATTTTATTTACCAAGGCAGAAAAAAATTACAAACTTGTCTGGCGCTCTGAAAAATTTACTGCCCTCTTAACCTAATAATGGGTTGTGGCATCTTTGGCAGCAAGGGTTTACGATAATTTGTGAGGAGTCTTTCACAATGCTTTGGAGTAATTTTGGCCCACTGTTCTGTGCAGAAATGTTTCATTTTTGCAAAATTAAAGGGCTCTAGCATGAACAGCCTGTTTCAGATCACACCATAGCATTTCAATACAATTTAAATCTGGACTGTTTTTTTTTGGGAGCCATTCAGAAGTGGACTTGCTGGTGTGCGTTGGTTCGTTGTCATGCTACACTCTCCAGTTCTCCAAAATTTGCTGGTAGACAACAGAATTTATTCTTCCAAGTACAGCAAGTCGTCCTGGTCCTGAGGGAGTAAAGCAGCCCCCCAGACCATCACCCTGCAACCACTATATTATACACCATAATATTTTCTTGGTGAATAAAATCATACTTTAGAAACTGCATTTTCTCTTTCCGTGGGTTGTCTGTGTCATACAAAAATTAATTTGACGGTCTGAAACCTGTCTCTATGATAAAAAAGCAAACAAACAGACATCAGGAAGAGGCCAATTACTCATTCATGGCACTGTTTTTTAGTGTCATTGTTTTCCACTTATTTTTTTTTTTTATCGCTCTGCCCCGCCGGACGCTCTGCTCCGCCGGACGGACGCTCCGCCGGACGGACGCTCCGCCGGACGGACGCTCCGCCGGACGGACGCTCCGCCGGACGGACGCTCCGCCGGACGGACGCTCCGCCGGACGGACGCTCCGCCGGACGGACGCTCCGCCGGACGGACGCTCCGCCGGACGGACGCTCCGCCGGACGGACGCTCCGCCGGACGGACGCTCCGCCGGACGGACGCTCCGCCGGACGGACGCTCCGCCGGACGGACGCTCCGCCGGACGGACGCTCCGCCGGACGGACGCTCCGCCGGACGGACGCTCCGCCGGACGGACGCTCCGCCGGACGGACGCTCCGCCGGACGGACGCTCCGCCGGACGGACCCTCCGCCGTATAGTGAAAATACGGTACTTAAATCAAATTCTCCAAATTGTCAATTTTTCGAGTTTATTGTCTAATTCATGAGGAATGAGCATAGAACACAAGACTACAGCAATTTATTTTGCTATCCAATGAGACCAATTCTTATTCTCCTGCCTGATGTGGCACATTAGCGCATGTTACCTTAAATGTACATTTAATTCAATTTACCTTGCAAGTCACCTAACTATTTTCACCTGAATAATTTGTTGTTGGACATCTTCATATACAATGAATTTCACAAATATATTTTCCGGCATTACTAAAATATTTAGTCAATTGTTATGAATTAAAATATACAAGTTTATTTACTGAATCTATGCAAATGTTCTTGGTATTAATGCTGTTTGAAATGTGTGTATAGTTTTTATTTGGAAGTAAAGAAGGAGGCCTCTTCACACCTTGTGGATGGGACAGGCCACAGGCCCCACTACAGCCTGCGTACACTATGTAGGGCACTTAAGTACGTAGCTGCAAACCCTTGCCGAAATCGTCAGCGCTCACTTTATGAGGTAAGATCATAATAATACAGTTTATATGTGTGTGTGGGGGGGGGGGGTGGTTTTGTACGTACGTAAGTACATACATACATACATGCATACATACACACACACACACACACACACAGAGACAGAGACAGAGAGACAGAGAGATGTGTAGACAATGGCCCTCGAGTACTGGTTTGCTCACCTCGCTCTAAAATCTAAGTGTAACTACACTGATCTGTACTTGGTGATGATAGTCCACTTATCTTATTTTTTCAGGGTTTCTGCCTTAGCTTTTTAACTCAGCTAGACAGGGTTTCCCACCCTATTGTCCATACTCTAGTTTGCAAGCACATCTTGAAAGGAAACACCAATTGTCTGAATCAAGTAAGTGCTCCTAAAATGACTTCTTATGCCTTCACTTGAATCACATGCTCTCATACATGTTCATTTATTTTCCAGCCAATTGTGGCTCCATCAGGTAAACCATGTGTGGCTATAGAGGGCTACTGGGTTTCCCAGGGAGACTTGGAGCCAACTGTGGATCCAAGTTACATTCTCACTGCCTCTGTGAAACTCAATCTGCGAGATCTTGCCAGAGTAGTTTCGGCAGGGTACGTACAATACATCAGTAAGAGGGGTTCACTATTTCCACATTTTGATATGATAGTCTTATTCTAAAATGAATGTGTTTGCTGTCTTATTTGTTGTTTTTCTTCATTATTTCAATGTCTGATTTTTTTTATAAAAATGTTATTAAAAATCTATACTCATCACTTCTACAGTCATGGCCAAATGTTTTGAGAATGACACGCATATTACATTTTCACAGTCTGTTCCTTCAGGGTTTTTAGGTGGTTGCTTGATGTTTCTATGGTGTGATGACATACAATTAGAAGCATTTCACAAATATCAAAAGCTTGTTTTGAGGATTACATGCAATAGGTCAATATTTGCAGTCTTGACCTTTATTTAACAAGACGTTTGCAATTCTCCCTGGCATGCTGTCGATCAACCTCTTAAGCCGTCTGCTTCTTGAGGATTGACCACAAGTTCCCATTAAGGTCTGGAGAGTTTCCTGGCCAAGGGCCCAAAATCCTAATGTTTCGTTCCCTAAGCTATTTTGTTATGACCTTTACTCTATGGCAAGGTGCTCTTATCATGCTGGAAAGGCATTGTTCCTCACCAAATTGTCCCCGGAAGCCATTGGAGAGAAGTTCAATTGATGCCAAACAGGCGCCGGGGTGCCCAAAAAAGTCCAGTAAGCAGCAGGACCATCTTCTGAAGTTGTTTCATTTATGGGATCGGACCACCAATTGAGCAGCTTGCTCAGAAATGGCAGCAGGCAGGTGTGAGAGAATCCTCACGCTCAGTAAGGCAAAGACTTTTGGAGGATGGCCTGCTGTCAAAGAGGGCAGCTAAGAAGCCACTTCTCTCAAGCATATACAGGGACAGACTCTTATTCTGCATAAGTTACACAGACTAGAATACTGAAGACTGCGGTAAAGTCATTTTCTCTGATGAATCCCCTTTCTGATTGTTTGGGGCATCTGGAAGAAGGCTTGTTAGGAGAAGACGAGGTGAGGGTTACCATCGGTCTTGTCTCCTGGCAACAGTAAAGCCTCCTGAAACCATTCATGTGTGGGGTTGCATGTCGGTCTGGAGAGTTGGCTTGCTCACAATATTGTCTAAAAAGACAGCAATGAGTAAAGAATGGTACAATTATTTTCTCTGAGAGCAACTTTTCCCAACCATCCAGGGGCAATTTGGTGGTGAAGAATGCCTTTCCCTGCATGATGGAGCAACTTGCCATAAAGCAAAGGTCATAACAAAATGCCTTAGGGAATAAAACCTTACAGGACAATCAGTGCCTGGAGGTTCCCCACGGGAAGAACATTAACTCCACTCAAGTGGACCGAACTGGATTTCAACTGAGGACCCCAGAACTGTGAGGATGACACGATAACCACTCAATCACCTACTGGGCAAGCCCACCTCAATGGGACAAAACACTATCGCAAAATTTAAAACATGATCGCATTCTCCCAAACCTAATTTGATCTCCCCTTGGCTGCATATCCATAAGTCCTGTTATAGCACTATGCAAGCGCAAGAACCGGCCTGAGTGGGGTAGAGGCCACCGTGTACGATGAGAGAATGGCGCGAGCCCGATTTAAGTTGAAACTTAAAGTTATGATCTTATTGCATTCACCTTTTTTAACTCAAAATATTCTATACTTTGTTTCTAAGAAAATTAATATGTTTCATTTTTACCACAGAATTCACCCCGTCCTGATCCAGGGGGAAACTTCTGTGGGAAAGACTAGTTTAATCCATTGGCTGGCTACAGCGACCGGTAACCATTGTGTAAGAATCAACAACCACGAGCACACAGACATACAAGAATACATAGGATGCTACTCCTCGGATGAAAAGGGCAAATTGGTTTTCACAGAGGGTAAGAATTTTATGTTGATTTAATGTCTTTATATAAGCTTTTCAAATGTTACCGAGATCTTTGGCATTGGTGCATTTAATTTAGTCATGCATTCATAAAGGGCTTTGAATACAATACATTTTGAGATTTTAACTAGTCAACAAAAAACAATGTCAGCAAAGTCTTTTTCTGTGATGTGCCCGGCGAGATAACGATAGTCTTCCATTGAATATCGTAGCTTCACCAAAAAAAAAAAAAAAAACTTGAAAAATGGTGGCGAAAAATGGCTCCTGGTATTTTGGCCGATGTTTTGGGGATGTCGTTGGGCAACATACTTTCCATTCAACTCCCTACACAGATTTTCTATGGCGTTGAGATATGAAGACTGGCTAGGCCACTCCAGGACCTTGAAATGCTTCCTATGAAGCCACTCTTTTGTTGCCCTGGCTGTGTTTGGGATAATTGTCATGCTGAACGACCCATCCACATCTCATCTTCAATGGCCTTGCTGATGGTAGATTTTCACTTGGATTCTCTCGATACATGGCCCCATTATTCTTTCCTATACACAGATCAGTCGTCCTGTTCCCTTTGCAGAAAAATAACCCCAAAGCATGATGTTTCCACCCACAGTGGGGTATGGTGTTTTTCGGATTCAATTCAGTATTCTTTCTCCTCCAAACACGGTGACCTGTTTTTCTACCTGTACCTGGCGGTGCATTGTGTTACTGATCGTGGCCGGTCGATTTGCCTAAAGACGTTTAGCCGGCGGACCTCTGGCCGAAGAACAGCTCGCCGAGGTGGTGTCTGGCCGAACGTAAAGTAATTTTTAAAAAAAAATTGGTGTGCATTTTCTGCAGCGCCCTTTCTGTAGCGCCCTTTCTGCAGCGCCCTTTCTGCAGCGCCCTTTCTGCAGCGCCCTTTCTGCAGCGCCCTTTCTGCAGCGCCCTTTCTGCAGCGCCCTTTCTGCAACGCCCTTTCTGGAGTGCCTTTTCTGGAGGAGAATCCCTGGATTTACAATTTCATTACAACTACTTTTCTTCTGTCACTTACTTTTCTGCGTGTGTTTGGCCGTTAATAAATGTCCTTGTTATTCTAAATCAGTGGTTTTCAAAGTGGGCAGTACCGCCCCCCGGGGGGCGGTGTGAACTTTCAGGGGGGCGCTGACGAATAAACAGGCGAATGGGGGGCGTTGAAATAGTGAAGGGGGCGATGGAGCAATTACAGTAAAATGTGACGTTGGTGTTTGTAGAAAGACCGGAAAAATTGATTGTCTGTAATAAAAAGTCGACAAAAAACAAGCTTTATTGAAACAAGAAACATTGTCTGCTCGAGCGCTCACGAGCAGCGCGCATATACCGTATATCACTAATTGTCGCGAGTTTATCGTCGATGCAGGCGACTGGGGAAACCACCACCATCCAGTCAGCCGCAGAGGAGCACACAATAGCGCGCCGGCAACGCTTAACCACAGACGTATGCGCACAGCGACCGGCTTAATGCATCAGCTATCAATTTTTATGATTCGAGGTGAACTGCGCATTGGTCTATTAAAAGAAACGAAATTAGCGAATAATATCTGAGGCGCCTGTCTTCTATTTATTTAAGCTTCGTTCGTTGGAAAGGGGTAAAGAGGGGGGCGTTGGCATTTTGGCCCGGCGGTGAAGGGGGCGGTGGCCAAAAAAGTTTGAAAATCACTGTTCTAAATGAATGTTATCTGCAACGGGCCGTATTGGCCCGCGGGCCGAGGTTGAAAAACATGTACACACACGACTGGGGGTGGGTCGAGCACGTCGGCGCAACATCCTTTGGCTGGCTCTCCGGTTGTCTAACGATTCGTTCGGCTAACTCTACGTTCGGCAAGACGCCCTCTCGGCGAGCTGTCCGTCGGCTAGACGTCTTTAGGCAAATCGACCGAGTGTTGTTACTGGTAGTATACTTTGATACTGTGGTCCCAGCTCTCTGTAGGTCATTCACTAGGCATTGGGATTTTTGCTGACCATTCTTACAATTTTGACGCCACGGCGTATGACCTTGCATGAAGCCCCAGATCGAGGGAGATTATCAGTGGTCTTGAATGTCTTCCATTTTCTAATAATTGCTTCCAAAGTTGAAATCTTAACACAAAGTGTGTTAACTATTGATGATTGAGCCTTCCCAGCCTGGTGCAGGTCTACAATTTTTTTCTCTGGTGTCACTGGACAGCTTTTTGGTTTTGGCCATAGAGGAATTTGGAGTGTGAGAGACTGAGATTGTGGACAGCTGTCTTTTTCATCCGATAATGAGTTAAAACAAATGCTATGAATACAGGTAGCGAGTGGACAATTGGTTCCTGCTTGTCATCTACTGCTGTCTCTGGCAATTTATTTTTGTTTTATCCACAGAAGTAAAAGTCTCCATCTTGTCGGTAAGTGATGATTCCCTTTTCCAAATCACAGAGGCAATGGGAAGGATTCATAGCTTTTAACGCTTCCTTCTGTTTCAATATTGTCGCGATGGGTTGATTGTGTTTCGCCAATGTTGCCTTGCAATTTCAGTCAACTGTATGCCTTCTTATTATTTCAACACCTTCAATATTTCTTCTATCGATAGCGGGACGCGCTTCTTTTGTTTCTCACTCGTCATTCATGATTTAAAAAAAGAGCTACTTCATCCTAACTCAAAGAACGTGACAAAGAACATGGCCAGAACTCTGAAAAGGAACGGCGGCCAAAAGTACAGGAACAAAAGAGAAAATGTTGAAAGAGGTTGTTGTGAGACAACCAATGAGAGCCCACTATGGTTAGGGAGCTCCTAAAGCGAAAAACAATGCATTCACGACAATATTTTCAAAATTAAATAACGGATGAGGAATGTATGTACTTTTTGGGGTTTTTCGGAACTTGAGTATTTTTCTCATCTCAAGGCACTCATTTGCATATAAAAAGCTCTCGCAACCTGGAAATTTTGCACGCAGAGGTATTTGTAAGTAGAGATATGACTATTATATTTAGATATCAATACAATAGCCTTTTGACATTCTTATGAATGTAAAATTTAAAAATATAGACTTTTTATTATTGCACTTTTGTACTTGAATATCTGTATATGCGTGAAAACATATAACGTGGTAGTTATAATGGGGTGATCTACTTGGTGTTTTTTTGTTTCATGTCTGGTCTACATTAACCATGATATTCGAGAATTACTGTATTTTTTTTATTTTTTACAAACATCAACATCATGAGAGCCTTTGCTATCCTAAACTTAGTGTTGAGGGGCTGTGTAATTGATGGATT
Organism: Stigmatopora nigra; assembly: GCF_051989575.1. Classification (NCBI taxonomy): domain Eukaryota; kingdom Metazoa; phylum Chordata; class Actinopteri; order Syngnathiformes; family Syngnathidae; genus Stigmatopora; species Stigmatopora nigra. The sequence continues at coordinate 2,041,611 of NW_027551605.1, forward strand.
ATGGTGTAGGTAAGATTAGTCAAGTGTGCATCACCTTGATGCACTAATTACGAAGCACAAAGTCAATATTTGTTCCCCTTGCCTTTTTCATTGATTTGTTGTCATGTTGTTCTAATTTAATGGGTCACTACATTTGATTGTTGCTTCATTTTGGCTCTCATGCAGGCATTCTCATTGATGCAATGAGGAAAGGTTACTGGATTATCCTTGATGAGTTGAACCTGGCCCCGACTGATGTTCTTGAGGCCCTCAACAGGCTGCTAGATGACAACAGGGAGCTTTTTGTGGTGGAGACACAGGAAGTCATCAAGGCTCACCCACGGTTCATGCTTTTTGCTACGCAAAATCCCCCTGGTCTATATGGGGGTAGAAAGGTATTCTAAAATTTTGAATACTTACACACATCAAAAATGTGGGCATACACAGTTTTTATATATATTTTTTTCATAGTGTACATTAATTCTACATATATACTCTGTGCTGTATATATTTGCTATAGCTCTTCGGGATGAATGCAAATTGCTATTCGCTTGCTGCTCTACTAGAGACGTGAAATATTGATAGTTGATATCTATTATCATTTTTATTATGGATTTTTTGGATAAGGGCTTCTTTTAACCCCTGTCAGCTTTTGCGACTAGTTGACATAGTCGACTTCATTGACGACACTAGACGCGTCTTGTGACATAAATGTGTCAACAAGCACAACATAGTATAGAATGTTGAGGATGTAGATACATTGACAAATGTATACTGTCAGATGAAAATGTGTGCCGAGCTCAAGAGTCGGAGGCTTGGGATACCTGGGTTTGAGCAGGAAATAAGACAACAGCACAATCAAACAGTCAAAAAGAACATAAAAAGAAATTCCAAAGTTTGGTCATATTTCAAAGAAAAAATGCAAAGGTCTTCAGAAGCCTTTTAACAAAACCACAAATTGGTCGCGAATGAGCAGGTGAACCGCTTTCACCCAGCTGCTGCCAGACGGCAGAAAGCTGGAGGATTTGTAATTACAAACATGGGTGCGTCGGTGGGTTTTTATGGTTTTGTGGGTGGGTGGGTAATTCGGGTGTGTGTGTGTGTGTGTGTGTACAACAGAGAAGGCCTTGAAGGTCCTGGGTTTCCTCAAGACACGAGTTTAATTCGTTCCGTGACTGAGCTCGTATGTCGATTTACTTATAACTCCAATGAAGGTTTCTCAAAGGAATTAACTAAAAACAAATGAATTTGTTCCAACCATTTGCAATAAACACCAAAAACAGGATATTGGAGTGGAAAAACATTTTCATTTGTTCTGATATAACAAAGCAATAAATAACTGGATTAATAGTACTAAAATGTGTTTAATAGTATTAAAATTAGTCAGATTTCGTGAAGGGGAGAGAGTGTGGGCGACTTTTTGCAGAACAATGCCCTCATAACAAAACAAACAAATTTAAATGAACTTTGATTACGATACAGATACTCAAATATAAATTTAATCTAACCTTAAACTAAATTTAATTCAAATTTTGTTTTAAACTTTTATACCTTTCTTCTTGGTTTTATTTGCTCTTAGAGACATTACACGAAGGAGTTGCGACCAGAGAGACAGTGCCAATAATGTTCTTATGAGCAGCGTCTCGCGCCCGCTGTATGCTCGTATATCAAAATTTGTCTCGTATCTCAAGATAAACATTTTCCTGAAATCTTACTCATCTTAAATTGCTCGTATGTCGGGGCACTGTTATGTCAAGGTATTACTGTGTGTGCGGGTGTGAGTCTCTAATCATCAACCCCAGAACATAATCACCTCCCAAAAAAATATTTAGATTTTTCATAGTACAGTGGTACCTCGACTTACGATCAGCTTTTCTTACGACACGCTTGAAATACGATGAAACTTTTGATTGAATAATACGATTAAAATTTCAAGATGTGACTAAGCCAAGTGGCCATGGCACTGTCTTGCCGCATCTCTTTCATGTATAAAATATATCTACGAGCACGGGGCGGAGCTTTGCATTTCCTTCCCCGTTTTTTTTTTTCCACGTTGGTCAATGCATACTTACTACACTTAAATACAAAGTAAACAACAATGGATCGCCAGAGTTTTGCAAAGAAAAGGCGACCGTTGACAATCCACATAAAGCGCGAAATAATTGGAAAAACATGAGTGTTTCATGTGTCACCGAGCTTGCTCGGCAATATGAGAGGAATAAGTAAACCATATCCACCATCTTTAAGCAGAAAAAACGCAATTGAGGAGAAGAGGCCTTCCAAAGGACTAACTATAATTTCCCCCCGGCACAGTGACATTCATGATGAGATAGAGCTTTCTTTTATTGTGGATAAAGGATAGTCACCAATTCGAAAGCTTCGGTGGAATTTATCAAAATATTTGCCTCGATTATCACCCAGGAAAGTTACACCGAAGAGGCAAGAGTTTTCGGATTTTGTAGAAAAGAGGCACCCTGACAAGCTGGCAAGTGGTCGCGCGTTATCATATTGCGATGACATTTTTGTGCGTCATATTCAAAATATTTTGAAGGGCAGGCAAAAACAATTCTTAATGCGTTCGTTTTGAAGACTTCGGCTGAATGTCCATGTGGGGTCAACCCGTAGAATTAGCAAAAAAGATTCAAACTAAATTAGAATTCAGTTTTGTGTGAAGTTACATCAAATGTTGAGTGTATGTATATATTTATCCAAGTTAATTTAAATTTGTTTGTTTGAGTGAGTTGCCGTGGATAAAGCCCCCTCGAAGGAAGAAAACAAAGCAGTTTGGCACCTCAGCATTTTTATGCCTGACTGCTGAATTTTGCTTATAAGATTTTGAATAGTATACAGTGACAAACACACGAACCATATGATGCAATTCTTAGGAACATCAGAAGTTGTCCAATGTCTTTGGTTGGAACATCTAGAGTTTTCAATAGGCAATGTCATTTATTGGATGTGTTTATCAAAAACTGGAATTCACATGACTCTGGTAGGCCTTTCTCTATTTTAACCTCTAAATGACAAGAATCTAATTTCAATAGAATCAGCATCCTCAAATATGAATCTTACATATTCTGTCGGCATAAGGTTGCAATTCTCTTTATAAATTTGAGATCAGGATTGCTTAGGGCCCTCCCTAAATAAATTGATGAATGGTTCGTTTGACTAATTAGAAATTGATTTCTTGAAACCTATTCATGTTTTCTATATCTTTACCCACAGGTTCTTTCCAGGGCATTCAGAAACCGCTTTGTGGAATTGCACTTTGATGAGCTACCAAGAAAAGAGCTAGTTACCATCCTCCATCAGAGGTTCTGCATGCCTCTATCATACTGCACCAAACTAGTCAATGTCATGACCGATCTACAGGTACGTCTTTTTTTATAATAACATTTCAGTAGCTATATTTAAGAAAAGACATTTATGCTATTCCTAGAGCGAGGATTGAATTCTTAATGTTTTTATAATTCCTAAATCATAAAATGTACTCAATGTACGTTCTTAAGGCACATTCCAAAGCACAGACAAATTGATTTGTGATCTCTTTTTTTCATTACTGCTCTTTTTAATTTGTCATCTGTCTTACTTTCTGTATTTCTCTCTGCCACTGTAGTCATTCCGCAGAGGCTCATCAGTATTTGCAGGCAAACATGGCTTCATCACACTCCGGGATCTTTTTCGATGGGCAGATCGCTACAGGCTTGAAGAAAAGGCTGAGGACTTTCATGATTGGCTTCAATATTTGGCCGATGATGGTACATTTAACAAAATGTGGTTTTAATATGGTACCATTGCTTCCAAATTCCACTGCATTGTTGTTTTGTTTAGGTTACATGTTGCTGGCTGGACGTGTTAGAAAGCCTGAGGAGGAGGTCACCATCTTGGCCATCTTGGAGAGGCACTTCAAGAGGACAGTGACTCCAAAAAACCTGTTTTCTATCAAACAGGTTAACAACCAGTTTAGTGAGTAGTTCCAATGAATTAAAATAGTAATAAAACATTCTGCAACAACCAAGGTAATGCTGTTGAAGAATGTTGTCACCTAGACTGGTTAAAAGCATCAACCCGAACCCTGCAAGTAATTTTCTGAAACACTTGTCCGTCCTATTTTGGATAGGTTCCTGTGTTGATAGCTTTGCTGACATTTCAGAGGATTTTCACCATTTGGTATGGACACACAGTATGAGGAGACTAGCTGTGCTCGTTGGACGAGCACTTAGATTTGGCGAATCTGTTCTACTCATCGGAGACACTGGGTGAGGTGCCATCGGCAAGATGATTTGTCCTGTATCATTTGTAAATGGTAAAGCAGGTTTAGCGTACACAGAAAAATCCAAGAAACAACTCTGATGAATGGCGGTCAAAATCATAGGAACTCACTTTCGGCTGGAGCTTATCAGGCATGGTCCTGGAAAAGATTAAAAATAAGTGTAGAAAAAGGGGCTTTTGCTTAGGCCATCGTGCTCATACTCCGCTGGTGGCCTTTACTCCGACCAGGGCGACGCTGGCATACACATATATAATGATTATATTACAAGCAAATATATGATAATGATAAACCTAACAGTTTTCCTTGCATTTTGGAGTTCTATATGAAGCGTCTTTGTTCCGTTTGCACATTTGGATGCAAACTCTCATCCCAAATTGATTTGTTTGTCAACTGAGGTAACTCTTTATGTGATGCTAATTTCACTACCACCATGCACACAGAAACAAACACACAATGACCGTGACTCCACAACTTTTACAGGTGTGGAAAGACAACAATCTGCCAGTTGTTTGCTGCTTTAACTGGAAAGGAGCTTTTCTATATCAACTGTCACCTACACATGGAAACCTCAGACTTTCTGGGAGGTCTGCGGCCTGTCAGACATTCCCCTCAGGTGCTCTATTATATACTTATCTTTATTTTTAACCCTATAGGTGATACCTACACTACAGAAGTTTATATTCACAGTGTAAAAACACAATCTTTTCTGACTTCCTGCAGTCAAATCAGACAAAACCTATCCTCTTTGAGGTCAGTCAGGATGACATAAATATTTTTTCAATTCCATAATAGTGGTAGATTAATGTAGAAAATGTTATATTGTTTATTCCGAAGTCAAAAGTTTAATGTCTACCAATGTTACAGTATTCTCTCAAATTTCCCAGATAATGTAGACCAGGCATAGCAGCTATAATCGAAAAACTGCCAAGTAGGATGACCCCTATTATTGCTACCATACGAAGATGTTTTTGTATCAAACAATATCAATAAGGGTAGATATTACAATAATCCCTATTTTTTTTTGGATTAGCGACGGATTCCACCCGGCTGTCTACTCCGCTCAGAGAGCTCTATTTTTGGATAAGTGCAATGACGTCCCCCCGGTGCCCTCACTCCGAAAAGAAATCAAACTTCCACTTCACTCACTTTACCCGCCCAAGAATCTTTTTTTTCGTTCACATAATTAGTGCCATTCTTCTTCAGCCAGTCCTTCTTCGGTGCTAAATTGAGTTGCTGTCCGCTGGCTTCCGCTTGCGAGTTTCAGCGTGAATTTTGACAATTTTCTTAGCATTTTTTGATTTGGATACTTTGTAAATTACTGTTATAGACTCAAACTGTTTCTTTTTTGTACATGTTTTTGTATGATTTTGTACAAGGACATGACACCAACGATTGGCATATCTGATGGCTATCAACCATGTTGTCCATGTTTTCACTGGCACACTTAAACTGAGCCATATTGAAAATATGTTGGCGATAGCTTTAAGTACAAACGCCACACTTTTCATCTTTCTTAGTGTCGTTGTTGTGCGAGTGTCCCGCTATCTTATTCTTACTCAAAAAATTTTTTTATTTGAATTTCAAATTTGTTACATTTTATTTTTTATTTTTGCAAAGTGAATATAAACTTCAACTCCAAATTAAACAAGCACCATTTTGCACCATCAGACACACCGACTTGTTAATATAAAAACCAAACTAGAATACAGACTTTGGGGGCTCTACATTGTATCGAGATATTGAGACCAAAACTTGCGGCTGAAGCCTGTTAAAATCCACAAACAAGCAGAAGTGGACCACTCAGAATTCAATGCTAAGAGAGCAAAAAAGCAGAAACATTTTGAATTAAATTTGAGATAGTTTCGTTTCCCTGTAAAGCATATTGCTTGCCTGCTTATCTTCAAATTGAACAAATATCACTATGACTTAACTTCTCCTACCTCGTCTCATCTTCTGAACCGCTTTATCCCCATTTGGTTAAATGGTTAAATATGAAAATACTCACCTGGAATCAGCGCAACAGGAGTAAACGCAATGAAAAGAAGCGGACAGTTTGGAATTATTTAATAAGTATTCATGGACGAAATATAATTAACATTGTGATTCAGATATTTTTAGACCAGCAGAGAAGGCTATGCAGTCCTTGATGGTCCACCACTGTTTTATGAATATATAAATGTATATATTATAACATAATGGGAGTTTTACAATTACATAAAATAGATTAAAACCAACTTATTAAACTGTTTATGGTTACAGGCTGATAGTGGTGATTGCAGACTATTTCAATGGCATGATGGGCCATTGGTTCTCGCAATGAAAACGGGTGGAGTATTTCTAATGGATGAGATCTCCTTAGCAGATGACTCTGTCCTCGAGAGACTTAACAGGTACACAAAAAACATGCACAAAATCCCTCTTTGTTTGCAATGAAAGATTCCAGACACTTGTATGTTTTAATTAACTTCTCACAATGCTGTGATGTGATTTTGCCCATACTCTTGCAGACATAGTATCTTTAAATCTTGAATATGTTTTAGTGACTTTTAGGTCTCTTCAGAAAATGTATATTGGATTCAAATCAGGAGATTGACTGAGAATTTCTTCATGTTCTTTTTTTTTTCCAACCATTTGAGAATTATATTTGCTGTGTGCTTTGGATCGTTCTTTTACTGAAAGGTACAGGTACAGTTTAAGATCCTGACTCATTCTCAATTGCAAATGTTTTTATTCCTAGTGATTTCCACTCGCTTGGTGGCCTGTGAAAGTGAAGTTGTTGACATTTTCTAAAGGTTGCTTTTTTCTTAATGTAACGCATGGCATAGTCTTACTCCACAAGGTAATGTGCGTGTTGTGAAATCCAATCCAAATAAAAAAATGAAAAGTCAAGATGTCATCTTCCACAAGTTGATGTGCCCGATGTGAAATCCAATGCGTACAAAACAGAATAAGCCAAGACGTCGTCTTCCTCCATGAGGTGCTGTTCACTGTGTGAAATCCTATCCGAACAATACAGGGAGGGCAAGACGTCCTTCTCTGCCTTTTATATTATGTAGCGCGTCATTCTTCTACGATTAAATTTTCTTTCTTCGCCGCGGCATTGGGTGCCGTTGCGCTGACTTCTGCCATTTTTCATCTCATGTTTTCTGCTTGCAGTTTTCGGCGTAACTTTTGACATTTTCATGAAATTTTTTTATTTGGATACTTAATGAAAAATTGTACTGAATCCGCAAATGTTGAAATTTTATTTTATCGTATCTTTTCATGGGACAACACTTAAATACAAGCAAACTATTTCACAAAGGACCACTTTGGGTGCAAGTTTTCATTCCAACCCATAATAAGGACGACATTTCACCAATTTGGTGTCCTACAAGTGCAAATATTTGTATCATGAAGATTGGCTCCATGATTTTGTTTTGTCCAAGATTGGAAAAAAACAACTTTAGAGCACCTGATTGCAGTCAGGTGCTTCCTGTTTTCTGCATTATTCTCATTGGTTAAAGTGCCTTTGCTGGATCGGTTGCAGCAAAATCCTACGCCCATATCAGCTAACACAATGTAGTCTCTCTCTGCCCAGAGGTGAGAGGGGGCATCTGAGACCAGATCCTGCCCCATCACCACGAAAGGGCACCAAATTGAAGCTTATAATTGGGACACAAGTTTGACTATTAATTTATTAATGAGCTGCTGTTATAGGTAGTTTGTTAGGCGAGGCAGGTGCCTGCTCACATTATCTGCTCCACACAATGTTGTGGGCTCCACCCATGTTATTTGATTGATTGATTGATTGATTGATTGATTGATTAATTGATTGATTGATTTATTTATTTATTTATTTGACAAGCGACAGCACATATTAATGAACATATTCATATCTGCATTCCCCCGTTCTTGCTACTGTCACAATGAAATTCCCCAAGTATGGGATGAATATAGTTATCCAATCCAAATATGTAAGATTCTAGCTGCTGGCTAATTTCCATCTTTAGTTCCTTGTGTAGTTTCAAGATAAACAATAACACACTAGACAAATTGCACTTTGTTAGAGAGCACAATATTACAGAGCGTCATGATCACACTTTTGTTCGTCTAACAGCCAGGCTTTAAGATGATTGGCGAAGAGGTTCAGAGACGTGAGTTCATGTAGGTTAATTGGTATTAAGTTCCAGGTATGTGCGGCACAGACAGAGAAGATGCTTTGGCTGAAAGCACTCTTTTTGAAGGATCAACAGTCACCTCAAGAGCCAGCCCTTGTTGATGTGTGTTGTACAAAATATTGCAGTGGAGGAGGGGCTTTGTGTTGGAAGATTTTGTAGACTATGTTTGCATCTGCATATTTAACAGTAATGTTTCAGTTAAGGCATTTGTGGTTTCTCTAATATCTGACAGTGGTGGTGTGTTTTAGCCTTACTGTCCAATACTTTCAAAGCCTGCCTATAAATGGTTTGTGTTGTTTTGCAGGCCGATGACCAACTTGTTAGGCAGTACGGCATTTGTGAGATGATCATTGTGTCAAAATATAATTTTGCTAACTGAGGTGTTAGATAGTTTCTAATAAACTTAAAATTAGACAAATTGAATTTAATTTTTATGTCGTTTGAAGGTAAGTTGAGAGTCAAGAGTTATTCCAAGGTATTTAAATTCTTGGACTACATTGAAGTTTTTTTCTTAGACAAAAATATTTCTGGTCCCTGTCATTTGTCAATCTCTCTGAGAAGTACATACAGAAATCTGAGATATGTCTAAATGTACTTAATATTTTTCAAGACAGTTATTGAAGCTCGTCATTGCATCTCTGACTTCCTGTAGGCTTGTTTTTTCGTCTTGAGCGTGTCCATATAGGACAACATCATCAGCATACATTTGCCAGGTGACAGTTGAAAGACAGCTGCTTAGCAGATCATTTATATAGACACTGAAGAGTTGGGTCTAGCACTGATCCCTGCGGTATCACAATATATAGGATGATATCCTTTGTAGCCAGGATAGGTGATAGGTTCATTAATAATTACCCTTTGTAATTATCAATAACTGCAGGCAGACATCTTATTCAATTATTGACATTTAATTTAATAGATTGGATCACGGATAAGTAACCTTAAGGGAGGAGATCTTCCAAAGTATCTTCTCGAACAGTATTTTGCTTACAGCTTTAAGGCATTAAAACAAAAACAATCACGCCTTCATTTGACCTAACAATCATATAACAATTACATAAAGAAGCCCGAAGTGCGTCACGAGTGTTACGGACGTGGCAGAAAAACATCTTTGTTATGGAAATGGCAGATATCCCGAGTCCTTGCCCGATCAACCACCCTCACAGCCTGATACTGGGTGAGATGTAGCGTCAACAATCCTTAGAGAAGAACATGTGCGACTGGACTACGTGGCAGTTTATGACCTCGAGCCGAAGAATAGAAAGACTTTTAATGATTTAACAAAGAAATGAATTACTACACATATGTATAATAGTAACACAGAATAAACCCAACAATAGGTTTAGGTAGTGCCTTCCCCTCTGCCATGATGAATGTCCGCCTGGGCATTTTCTTCCATAAAAGACCAGTTTCGTCGCAGTTGGACACTTTTTGGGGATGTAACTTTCCTGGGTGATAATCGAGGCAAATATGTCGTCAGATTCCACCGCGGAATTGGAACTTGCTGCTTTCCCGTGTCTAATAACCAAGTGTATTCCAGATCTTTTTTAAATTTTTCGAACCATTCATGACTTACTTCAAAGGGCTCTGAAGGCTTTGAAGGCTCCCCCTTTACAGAGCCTTTCTTTTTTATTAAATCTATGTAAATTCTGCTGGCTTTTTCACATATGTTTGAGTCGGTCACACTATCTCCTGCTAACTCTTTAGTTTTTATCCACAATAAAAGAAGGCTCTTCATCTCGTCATGAAAGTCACTACGCCCGGTCGATCGAACGTCCGGGGACCAAACATCTTTTGACAAAACGTCCGAGTACCATTGTGAAGGCCTCAAGGCAGATTTATGACCCTGGAAACAAATAATGGCTGAACTGTGATTGGTTAGATGCTTAAAAACATTAAAACACACATCTGGAAGCAGGGCAACCAGGGTAAAAGCAATGAAAAGAAGCTGACAATTTGGAATTATTTACTGAGTATTCTTGGACAAAACATAATTAACATCGGTCTGTGATTCAGACATTTTTTTTAGGCCAGCAGAGAAGGCCTTGCAGGCCCTGACGGTCCACCACTGCATTACATGAGGAAGTTGGGACCAGAAAGACAGTGCCCATATAATCTGCAGATGCTTCCCAGTTATTTATTCTGAATTGCATATATACTACTTCTCGTTGTCGAGGGGTTGTGCGTTATCCTACCGTTTGGACATTTTGTGCATCTTTTTTGGAATATTTTGAAGGGAATACAAAAGCAAACAACCCTCGATAGGTTGCATCTGAAAGTCAGGGGGAGGCGAGGCAAATAGAGCCAACCCCGGAGAAGAAAGGTAACAACATTTTAAACAAAATTAGAATTAAATTTAGTGTAAACTTATTAAGCTTATTTTTGAGTGTCTCTGCATTGTACTCAAGTTTAGTTACATTTGTTTGTTACAAGCGGGTTTCCTGCTTTATTAACAAAAATCCAAGTTCCAAAACAATTTCAGGAACCAATTCATTTTTTAAGTAGAGGTACTACTGTACTTTGTTGCATACCATTAGTTGGCGATGACAGAGTTCAAGTCCCTCACCACGTTTTCACACAGGCTTACTCGTATTTGCGTCAGAAAGTGCATCAATTGTAAAAGTTTTGTGCTAAATCTACTGGGCGATTCTACATTTTCGCCGTGGCGATGGATCCTTCCAGAATTCTCTGGGACTCGTTACATCAAAAACACAACATTGCTTTATCTATATTTTAACATTTTCAAAATTGGCAGCTTGGCCAAACTCTTGAAAAGAGTGACTTATTGACTTGGAAACATTTATTTCTTTTGTCAGTGTTTTAGAGATGGAGAAGTCACTTGTGTTGGCAGAGAAGGGCAGTGATGACAACAATGATGTGGAGCTAATCCATGCCGCTAAAGGTTTCCGTCTAGTTGCCACAATGAACCCTGGAGGAGATTTTGGAAAGAAAGAGGTATAAAATACAATTCAGTGCTTTTCTATTGCACTGCATGTCCTCAAATTTACTGTGTTCACATACAATTACCTCCAAATGTGTTGTAGCAGCAAGTCCATATCCTTTGTTTTTGTTGTATACCGAATACATTTGGGTTTTTGATAAAAAATAAAATTTTAGGGCTACCCAATTGATTTTCTTCCCTCTCTGGCTAATATTTGATTATAATTACCATTAGTCAAATAATCAGTCATCTAGATTTTAACACCATTATTATTATTTTAAATTGTTTAAATCAGTGTTTCCCAAACTCTGAGATGATCTGGTGTGGCGTGCAAAATGTATAATATATAAATATATATAAAGTTGTGCCTTTGCTAATTTTCTAATTAGGCTAAATTGAAACATTTAACTACGGCACACATTTGAAGTCTTAAAGATCAATGTAGCACTTAACGAGTAGCTGTCAGTACAGTGGTACCTCGGGACACGACCTTAATTCGTTCCGGGACTGAGCTCGTATGTAGATTTTCTAGTAACTCGAAATTTGTCTCTTATCTAGAGATAATTATTTGCTCGAAATTTTACCCGTATCTTGAAATGCTCGTATGTCGAGGTACCACTGTACTTGTCTATGTTAGGGAAGACGGCTGTGTTACGCGTTTCTTTGCAGACCCTCAGTGGCTCATTATGAGCCAGATATATCTCGGGAACAATCTCATCTCATTTTCTGAACCGCTTCAACCTCATTATGGTCGCGGGAGGGTGCTGGAGCCTATCCCAGCTGACCTCGGGCCAGATCTGGTGGGGCACCCTGAATCGGTGGCCAGCCGATCGCAGGGCACAAGGAGATGGACAACCATGCTCACTCACACCCATATTTGGAGGGAGTGTCCAATCAATCAATTATGCATGTTTTTGGAATTTGGGAGGAAACCCAGGCTGGCCCGGGGAGGAAATGCAAACTCCACACAGATGGACGTGACCTGGATTTGAATCCAGGACCCCAAAGCTGTGAGGCTGACACACTAACCACCCGCCCCACCGGGCCGCCTCTCAGGAACAATTACCTTCAAATATACTCTATTGAATACAAAAAGAAATAAGATTGGATGCACTGGGTGGGAGATATTTAGGTTTACAAATGTCATCCACAGAGGACAAATTTGAAATACTGGTACCCAGGAAGATAACTGAACTTCAAATGTCTTCAGTATACTTTAAAAACAAAGGAATATGTTGCTGCTCCAATACTTTTAGAGGTGACTGAAAATTCTGAATTTTACACGTTACTTTTGGTCATGTCATTTTGGATGGAACCTTAATTTTTTTATGCCTCTACCTATATAGTGCTAAAATCTAACATGTTTACCTTTTTATCTTTTGGACAGCTTTCACCCGCCCTCAGAAACCGCTTCACCGAAATCTGGTGTCCACAAAGCAATGACCGTACTGACCTTCATCACGTTATCCAACACAATCTACATTCTGGCTTATCACTCGATGGTAAAAACAGCTTGGAAACTTGATCCACTATTCACTTATTATTCCGGCAGATCTCATGCCTTTCTCACTAAATTGTGTAAATCGTTTTCTAAATCCAGATTGTATAATAAATTGTAAATAATCAAGACTCGACAAACATCACACCCCTTTGATTCGAAGTTAATGCCACTGTTGTCAGTATTCTAGATATTTTAAACATCCCCAGTGTTTTTCTCTACCTTAAGTAAACATGGCCTTATGATTTCACATTTTTTTACACAAATTTTTAAAGTTTTAAAACGCCATGAAGTCATTTGAAAAATAGGCCTCATTTGGGATTAAAATTGCGGCCTGGTTGAAGAGTGATTTAGGTGCGTCGGGCTCTCAGTTCTGAGATTGAGGGTTCAATCCCAGGTGGGTTCCAACCCTACTGTAAGGAGTTTGCATGCTCTCCCCGGGCTACATATGTTTTCTCTCGGCACCTCGCACACCCCAAATAAATTCTCACTGGTTGAACACTCTAAATTGCCACTTGGTATGTATATCATCGTGAATTTTAATCTCTGCTCAGATAGTGGGTGTTTGTGTGCTGGGAGGATTTTGAGATAATTAATAACTTTTAGAGAGGTGTTGAAAAATGTGTTTTTTTTCTGAATTCCGTGTGAGTTTGAATTTGGACATGAAAATGGTGTATGAAGATGTATTTTTTAAATTGTCTTTCATAGGAGGAGATATTGCAGACCTGATTCTGGATTTCATAGAGTGGTTCACCCATCAAGATTTTGGCCGACACTGTGTCCTCAGTGTCAGAGACATTCTTGCATGGGTTAACTACCTAAATGCTGTGTGCGAGCTAGATGATGACAGTGCTGCAGAGTGGAACATGAAACAGGACACTGCTCAAGCTTTGATCCATGCTGCATGTATGGTTTATATTGATGGCATTGGTTCAGGTGGGCAAATATTTTTAATCCTTATTATGGAAGTTTTCAATTAAACGTTTTTAAGGACTGTCATTCTGTAATGTTTTTTCCCCCCTTTTTCTTATTTAAGGTTCCACAGTGTCCAGTTCCAACAACACTATGACTGCACGAAAGATGTGCTTGGGGTTCTTACATAAGCAACTGAAGTTGAATATTCCAAATCAGGAGATAATTGATGCTCTTAGAATCTATGACACCAGCCTTCTGAGAGCACCGCAGTGGGGAAAAGACTTCTTTGGCATCAAGCCGTTTTACATTCCGTTAGGTATGATTCTAAATTTGTTTCTTTGGATTTTGACTATATGAATGAACTGTACATAAAAATTTAAAAAAAAATAATTGCCTACATGGGATTTCTCCGCTCATCCAGAATAATGATTGTTTGTCCCAATGTGCCCTGCGGCGGGAGGGGGGAGGAAAGGGGGTGGAAAGGAGGGAGAGGCAGGAAAGGAAGGAATGAATGACCGAATGATGTGGCATTAAAATTTGCTCCCTCTAAAAGCCGATTAGTGTACTGGCACCTTGACAGGAAATACATGGGAACTCGATCACTTTATTATAACGTGGCGAAACGAGACCCAGCTACAAATGTGTCCTAGGCCTGAAACCAATATCACTTGTTTTTAATGATTAAAAGACTAATTCTTTCAAAATAGAGGACGTTTTTGTCCGTGGGGGCTGTCATTTTAGAATATCTTGTCCAGTCTTTTCACCTCTGTTCGGTCAATTTATTTATTGGTAGAATTTTGTTTGAAGTAATTTTAACACTACTGTCATTGAAACAATGGAAACAGCATCTGCATATGCCAGATAATGTGTAAATTCTCCAGATCCTTCATTAAGTAATATTTTAAATACAGCTACATTTCTAATGCAAGCAATATCCTATATGCAGGTCCTTTGATGGAGAACAATCATCTGTCAGACTACACCATTGCATCAGGGACTACAGCAATGAATGCCCAAAGGGTTTTGCGTGCATTGAAACTTAAGCGGCCTGTTCTGCTGGAAGGGTCACCTGGTGTGGGGAAGACTAGTCTAGTATCTGCACTGGCAAAAGCTTCAGGGAACTATCTTGTCAGAATTAACTTGTCAGATCAAACAGTAAGTCATTGCTTCATATAAAAATATATTGTGTATTGGAATTATCTAGATCTCTACTATTCATGTTTTCAATTTTCTTGGCAGGATGTCACTGACTTGTTTGGGGCGGATCTACCCGTAGAAGGAGGAAAAGGAGGAGAGTTTGCTTGGCGGGATGGTCCACTTTTAGCTGCCTTGAAGGCGGGGCACTGGGTTCTTCTAGATGAGGTACAGCAGCCTAACTGCACGCATTGTAGCCCTTATTGTTGTCTACCAAAATGTTTTACCTGTGCAGAGGAATGATAATTAAATGTGACTTTTGCTAATTGCCATCAGCTCAATTTGGCTTCACAATCAGTGTTGGAAGGACTGAATGCCTGCTTTGATCATCGAGCAGAAATATTCATTCCTGAGCTGGGAATGACCTTCCAAGTTCATCAAGACAAGACAAAAATATTTGGTTGTCAGAATCCATACACCCAAGGTGGCGGTCGCAAGGGTCTTCCCAAATCCTTCCTCAACAGATTCACACAGGTAGCAAACAATAAAAAGCTAAGATCTATTTTTGCTTATTGTATTTTCCCAAATGTAAGTCACCCCTGAGTATGAAAATGAACAATAAAAGGGAAAAAAAATATTACAAGTTGCGCTCGAGTAATTGAATGGCGAGCAAGCCTGTCTTGCCTGGTATGTCGAGAGAGACCACTCGAGAGCAACACTTTTATACGCTGCCATTTCAAAGTATCAGAACTCGTAAGTTTAACAGCTTTTCATATCTTGGAACAGTAATTTATTTGCATTTCAGTGTTTCATGACCTGAATATTTTGTATGTAGAAGCATTCATTCGAGATATGAGCTTAATGCGTTCCGGGAGTGAGCTTGTATGTCGATTTTTCTCGTAAATCACATGAACGATTCCGTAGAAATGAACTAAAAACAAATTAGTTCCAACCCTCTGAAAAAACACCAAAAACAGGATATTGGATTGGAAATAAATTTTTGTTTGTTCTAATTCACCATCTATTAACAAAGTAACATAACTAGTTGTTTAATAGCACAAAATTGTGTTTAATATTATTAAACTTAGACATTTTGCAGAGGGAACAGACAGGGGACAGAGAGAGAGGGGGGGGGCACTTTATAGCGGCAACGCGCTCGTAACATAAAAAAATTAAAAAAAACTAGGATTACGATGCAGACACTAAAAATCTAAAAAAATTTAATCTAACTTTACACTAAACTTCTAATTTTATTTTAAATTTTGATACCTTTCTTCTCCTGGGTTGCTCTTTCTCCCCGCCTCCACCCTGACTTTCAGATCCAGCTGAAATGGTTGTTTGCTTTTAAATTCCCTTAAAAATATTCCCAAAATGATGCACACGTCCTCAATAGGATAACACACGACCATTTGCTAACGAGTAATCGTATTTGTACTGACTAACGGGGAAAAAAATCACTTAAAAAATGCAACGCTCTGCCCAGTGCTCGCAGAGACATGACACGGGGGAGTTGCGGCCACAGAGACATTGCACGAGGGAGTTGCAGGGAGAGAGACGGTGCCCATGATGTTCTTATAAGCTGCCTCTCGTGTCCGCTGTCTGCTCGTATATCAAAATTTGTCTCGTATCTTAAGATAAATATTTGCTCAAAATTTTACTAGTATCTTAAGATAAATATTTGCTAAAAATTGTACTGGTAACTTAAGATAAATATTTGCTCCAAATTGTACTCGTATCTCAAATTGCCCGTATGTCGGGGACTCCTATGTCGAGGTACCACTGTAGTTGATTGCTGCAGCGCTATGTCTATTTGTGCTCTACCATTGGCTGGAACCCAATTTAAGATGTATCCTCCCTTCTTATTGTTAGGTGGGACAGGATTTATGATTAATATTGTCCTTTTATGTACTGTAATCACTGTTTTGTCTTTAACGGACATGGTAATTGTTTGTGTGTTGTAGGTGTTTGTGGACCAACTAACTAGAAAAGACATGGAGTTCATTGGACAGTCAACTTTTCCAACCATTGATAAGGAAATTATTTCTAAAATTGTGGAGTTCAATGACACAGTAGGTTTTTTTTTTTTATTTTCAAATATTTTTTTCGTTTTACACAAATCCAGGTGAAACTTTGCCCTTTGCCGGTGAAAAGGTTCCCTCCGCAAGCTTAATGAATAATGGGAGACCTAAAACAACCTTTCTTTGTCCGCCAAATGGTAATCTACCTTCTTTTACAAAAGCAGGTAATACTAGGTACAAATGTGAAAAGTCGCTCCAGGGAATCTGATGAATCAAACTTTTACAAATTTTAAATATGATGATGAATTGGACTTAAGATTTAAAATTGTACATTCAATTTGAGAATTGTGTTCATATTGGTAGTAGTTTGTTTTACCAGGTTTCCGTACTATATGTTGTGAATAAATGTTTTGCCATGCGACGTGTTCAGTATTTACCCTTTACCAGTACCGGTGCAATACTTGGTGTGAGCACCATATACTCAAATAAATATGGCATTCTGTACATATGCCTGTAACTGTGGTATTTAATGAATACGTTTAAAAATAGTACTTGTGTACGTGAATTTCATATAGGCGGTAAAGCATGTATGTATGTAGTAATAATAGGGGTGACTAACTTTGCGGTTTTTAGATTATCGCAGCCATGTCTGGTTTAAATTATCCATGAAAAATGAGGGATCAGTGTAGGTGCATATGATATACTGTTAGAAACCCATATCAAAACCTAAGATTTGGGGACTCCTCTTATTTATAGTAACTCCATGCCAACAACTAGCCTAATATGTACCCAATGATGCCTATTCATGATGAAACCCCAATTTACACTACTTGTATGCGTGTTACACAATGATAGACAGCATTTAAGGAACTGGTCTTCAGGCAGTGAGAGGGGGCAGACCAAAGGCCAGGGCTCAGAAAGAGGACATACACCATTTCCAGATCCTGTCCGAGGTTCACCTACCAGCCCCCAAGACAGACCCTAACAACCCTAGGACAAGACAGTCCACTACCCATCACAGTTTACACAAACTTTTAAATGCTGATAAAACTAAACTTAATGGCAACAATCCCCCTTGTACAAGGCTGGCATTGCCAATCACCATTCCTCTGTCTCCTTCTTTTCAATGTTAATTTTTTGCCCTTTTACTCCACTGCTACTCTTGTTTTATTTTGTTTGTACCCTTATCTATTATTATATCTTCACTAATTCTTACTTTTCTCTCAATAGCTGTTCCAGGAGGTGAGCGTTGGAAAGCTCTGGGGTCAAAAAGGAAGCCCTTGGGAATTCAACCTGCGTGACATATTTCGCTGGTGTCAGCTAATGCAGGCAGACCAGTCACCAGGATTTTTCAACCCAGGTCAACATGTGGCTTTGGTGTATGCAGACAAGATGAGAACAGAGGCCGACAAGGCACAAGTAAACAATTTTTACTGCCCCCCCTCGTCCTGAAATTGATGATGAAACATTCTCAACCTTATCTTCAAATTTGCAGGTTTTACATATTTTCAGGCAGATCTTTGGTGATGAGTTGGAACCGTACACTGGTTCCGGACAATTTCATATCACTCCACTCAGCTTGCAGGTCCAGTAAATAAAACATAATTATGGTTATTTTTCCTTAAAAAATGTGAAATTATGAATTTATTTGCTGTCAATCTCCCTCTTAGATGGGATTCTCTGTTCTCCAGCGTAGTGGTGGAAACCCTGCTGGCTGTTATCTTCCGCTTTCTATCACACACAAAGCCCTGCAGCCACTTGAATCTCTAATGAAATGTGTTGAAATGAACTGGATGACCATATTGGTTGGGCCAACTGGTAGTGGAAAGACGAGCTTGGTGCGACTACTAACTCTCTTGACGGGTAAACGTCTCAGGATCATGGCCATGAACAGTGCAATGGATACTACAGAGTTGCTGGGAGGCTTTGAACAGGTAACGTGGAATCATTTTTGTCTTATCCCCATTGTCTTGAAATTGTAGATGACAGCGATGTCTTTTTTGTTAGGTTGATATCATGCGTCCCTGGAAACATGTACTTGAAAGTGTGCACTCTATGGTGGCTGTGATAACAAGACATGGGTTGATCTCGTTGGATGTAAGCCTTCAAGACACAGAGTTACTTTTACAGACATGGGCCCAGTTTTGCCACTGGCTACAGGAAGAGAAGCTAGAAAGTCCAGAAAGAACAATTAACACTGTTGATCTATGCAAACTGGAAGTCATCATCCTTCTACTGCAAAAACTCAACAAAAAGCTCAGCGTGTTGACAGGTAATAATCAAATGCCTTCAAACAATCACACTTAGGCAAGTGACGGAGGCATACTTTTTCTGATTTGGTTGCGCTCGGGGGTGATGCAATGTATCCATAACAGCAGAATGCCAACGAGTCTGAAATTATCACTTATTTGGGCCTTTTGTCAGGAAACCACATCTTGTGGAGAAGTGCTACCATTTTTGCCATACGCAACTGGGTATGATGACAGTTAGGCTTTTCTCCGAATATCATTATTATTGTTATTGTCATTATCATGCCAGTGAATTATGTAGATGGTGAGTACATCACTACACTTATAAAGATAATTTATCTCTACGCTTTTGCGATGCCCAAAATTCCTTAAATCATAGGTGTCAAACTCATTCCAGAAAGAGCCAAGTGGGTGCAGGTTTTCGTTCCAACCCACTAAGACAACATCTTTTCACCAATCAGTTCTCTTACAACTGTAACCAGTTGATTGCAGTCAGGTGGTTCTCCTTCCAGCAAACCCCCTCATTGGCCTAATTGTCAATGTTGTTTCAGTAGGGAAGAAATCTAGTTTGATACCTGTGGTTTAGATTAACACAAATATACTTTGCAACACCATTCACACACCAAAGGTCCTGTTGCTAAGGTGCTGCAAACCCACTGTGGGGAAAATTACAGTTTCCGTATTTGTTCGAGAATACTGTCATACTTTGCGTCTTCAGCACATTGCGATTTTTTAACATTAAGTATAGCAAAAGTTCAGGAAAATGTCCAAAGTTCACCCTGAAACTCGCAAGCGGAAGACAGGGGGATAAAAATATGGCAGAAGTTGGGTCCGCTTCTTCCCCGCTGAAACGGGTGGTACTCAGCGCTGAAGAAGCGATATTTTGACACGCAGAATGATATAAATGCCTGAAAAGGTTGGTGTCTTACCATCTCCTAGTTCTTCGTATTACATTATGCACATCGGGCCTATGCCAGCTTTGTTTGTATTTTGTATCAGCGAGGAAAATGCCTGCTAAGCTTCCAGCATCGTCTAATCGTTCAAATGAGACCAAGAAAAAACGCAAGATGATGACCGTGATTGATGGAAAAGGTAAAGCTGCTCGATATGCTGAAGGCGAGCAATAATTATACCCATGTACCAGGGCATTACGGCATAAATCAATCTACCGTACGTTACATAAAGAAGAAGCGGACATTCAGAATGATGCCACCATATCCTTTTCAAAGCACACCAAGCGAGTGGTAACCATGAAGAATAAAATCATGGTTCACATGGAGAATGCCCTATCTATCAATCAGGATCTCGGACTTAAGCGAGAAGATTCCTATTGATACCCAGATGATTAGAATCAAAGCTACATTTTTATGATCTTAGCACCTGACGAAGATTAACCTTCCCCTCATTCCAGTGCCACGAGTGAGCTTCCCCGGCAGACCAAGAGGTAGCGAAACGGGTGGGCGGTGTAGTCCATGATGGACACCATCTTGGCCAGTATCCTCTTCTCCCACTTCCTTTACATAGCCCAGAGGACTATCCAGAACAAAGCTGGCTCTCCTGACCAGCTTATCCAGCCTGTTCCTTTCCGTCTCCGGGCTCCCGTATCCCTAACAGATCACTGCATAAAACATTGCTGATGCCACTACAGTGACATAAAAGGTCCTCAGCAGTGTCCTGCCCACTCCAAAGGACCATAGGTGGAGGCGACTCTGTACAGGGCATATATGTTTGTGGACCAAACCAATTTGTTGTTGAGGTTAACACCCAGGTACTGGAGACTAATTCTCCACTATTTCAATATCTGTACCCTGAATGTTCTCCTGTGTGCTCTGTGGGGACTTCCTCTGGCAATCAATCAGCATTTCCTTTGTCTTACTGACGTTGATGTAGAGGTGTGTTCGCCCACACCAGTCAACTAATGCCGTGGTGACTCCCCTGTCGTTCCCTTTCGTCACTCGTCCAAAAATGGCGTTGTTGTCAGAGAGCTTCTGGATGTGGCAGGTGTTGTGTTTGTGTGAAGAGGAATGGGGAGAGCACCGTGACATGTGGGCCCCCCGTGCTGCAAAATACCACATCAAACACATAGAATGCTCATGTATTGTGGCCTGTCTGTGAATCAAGTCGATGGTCCAGCCGGGTAGTGCTCTAATTCAGCCTCTTTCAGTTTCCTCCTGATGAATGATGTTAAAAGCACTGGAGAGGTACAATAAATATGACTTTCGCCGTGCTTCCTGTCCTCTCAAGGTGTGAAAGAGACCTGTGCATTAGGTAGATGAGTGCATCTCACACTCCAATGCCTAGACAATAGACAAACTGCAGATGGTCCAGCTCTGTATTCACCAGGGGGCTGAGGTGGTTCAGGGTGATTCTCTCCATTGTCTGGATCAGATGAGAGGATAATGCTACCAGTCTGAAGTGGTTGGGCTCCCTGGAATTCAGTCTTTGGAAGTAGAACCACACAGGAAGTTTTCCACAAGGTGGGGATTTTCTGCAGACTGAGAATGAGTTTGAAAATATGCAGAATCCAAACTGATCCGCACAGTCCCTCAGTAGTCTGGAGCTGCAGCGATCATCGCCGGTAGCCTTCCTTGCCTTGATCTTCCTAAGATGTCTTATCATTTGATCAACAGTAATGGAGAGGCCAGTGGAGGAAGATTATGATATCCCTTGTGGTGACATGTGGCGGGTGTGTGTCAATGGTGCAGAGGTGAGAAGGTAAAGAACTGACACAGTTCATTTTCCCACTCCCTTCCTCCGGACTCTGGGTCCCTTTCGCTGTTGCTTCCATGGCTGGAGATGGTCCTCAAGCCTCTCGAGACCTCCATGGTATTACTCTTTGGGAGTTGGTTATCTTCTGGAGCAAGTTTTTAACCTGGATCAGACTGGCCTTTTTTGGAAGTGCATGCTTTCACAGATGTTCTCATTCAAAGATGAACTGAACATGCGGATTACCATCACGTGTGGAAATTCATGGTGAAGCAGTCTTAATTTCCAATTTTGACCGTCCTCATGCTTAAAAAAAATAAGAACAAAGCCTTGATGCCTGTCTACTGGATGAGCATGAGGAATATCTGGATCATGAAAGCTCTGTAAGGACTCGTTCTTAAACTGTTTCAACTGAATGCAAAGCTGTACCTCGCTGAAACGGGTGTGCCCTTCATTGTCTCGACTGTGTGGTAGGACTTAGACTTAAACGCCCATAAACCTGTTTTTTTTATTTAGATTCAAACCAATCAGAGAAGAACTATTTAAACTGTGAGTACAGTATTTACGATATTTTTATCTAGAAATTATGTTTAGATTTTAATACATTAGTCTTTTCATATGCTTATAGCTGTAATATTTATTAAATACACTTGACAATTGTACTTGTGTACCTGTATTTCTTTATAGGCGCAAAAACATGTAGTTTTGTAATAAAAAGGGTGATCCAACTTAGCGGTTTTTCAATTATCGCAGCCATGTCGAGTCTAAATTGTCCGCGATATTCGAGGTATTACTGTATTACCAAAGGTATAACAACACAAACCTCTCAGACCCTATGCTATAACAACACAAACCTCTCCGACCCTATGTGAACAAGTGATTGCCCGATCCCCCTTGCCCCATGTTACATCACATAGAAACTCTGACTTCCCACAGTTTTCGGAAGGCTGAGTTTAGTTTCTGTGGCCACACCCAGACCTGATTGGCACCAACTTCGCTATATCAAGAAATCACTTTGATTGAATCTGTTAGACAAAGTGATCTTGGCTACAAAATCTTACCAAACCTTCAGTCACCTGGTGTTGACTGGTTCATAGCTCTGCCCCTCTCCAACCGAGTGTCCAAGACATGTGACCATACGTCCGATGACATGACTAAGAAGTTAATCCTCGAATTGCGGCATAGGTTGTCCTGGTGCCGGCTGCACAAATGGCCATCCATATGCTCGAACATGATTCTTGATTGACAATCCGCAACATGACCCTTGACTGACAATCCGTAATGAGCGTAGAAGTCTAAAAATAGAACACTGATCAGGGAGGCTGTTCCTCACAATCCCACCACCTCCAAGTCTCATTGTCCTTGCCCATGTGAACATTGAAGTCCCTCAGCAGATTGAGGGAGTCGACAGGAGGTGCACTCTCCGGCACCCCTTCCAACAACAAATAGACGGTGGGTACTCTTAGCCGCTTCTTGGTGTGTAAGCACAAGCAACAGTCAGGTCCCGTTCCCCTATCCATAGGAAAAAGAGATGCTACCCGCTAATCTACCGGAGTGAACCCCAATTTTTACAGGCACCAAGCCGGAGGGCAATGAGTATGCCCACACCTTTTCCGTTGCCTCTCATCCTGGGGGGTACCAGAATGGAAGTCTCCAAGCTCCCTCGATAGGAGTGGTACCAGAGCCCGAGCTGTGCGTAGAAGTGAGACGACTACATCGGGCCAGAACTTCTCAATTTCACCCAGAGAGGTGACATTCCACGTCCTATGAGCCTGTTTCTGCAGCCGGGGATTGGATCGCCAAGGCTCCATCCTTTGGATGCCAGGGTCTCGCCATCGCGTCCCACCTCTAGGCCTGGAATCATAATTTGGAAACTGCATTTTAGATATCCTTGGGTATCCTCAGTGTGTTAATATTATTTGGATTGAATTTTACATGAGTATCATATTATGAGTGATAAACAAAAAGCACAGAAACCAAGATTGCAATCAACACTTTTTGCACTCTGTCCAATACAACGTTAATCCTGATCAATCTTGACTGTAGCGAAAATATTGTAGCCCCTTTCAGATTGTAAATCTTTCTAATATTTATTTAACTAGGATGATTCTTTGATCAATCTTTTTTCATTACTTCATATTTATTTATTGATCATGATATTTATATTGCTTATTTGTTTTATGATGTTATAATTAGTACCCTTTCTCTGACAAAATGTTAATTTATATAATAATCATTGAATATTTGAATGTATGTGTTTATAAAGCTATTTGGAATCTTTTTCATGATTTAAGGCTGTATAAAGAAACTTGTGCTTTTTCAATTTTGCTAATTTCTCAGATATGTCAAAGCTTGAAAGGGACTTAATGCTGCTTAAGAAATGTATGTCCAAGCTGGAGGATGGCTCGACACACGGAGGATTTGAGTGGTTAGATGGAATGCTAATCCAGTCTCTGCAGGCAGGTGACTGGTTGCTCATGGACAACGTTAACTTCTGCAGGTAATACACATCATTTATCTAATACCCTTAAAAAGGGAGAGATAATGCACAAAAAGCAGGTCAAAAAGATTAACCTCCTTCTTTCTTACATGCCAATCCAACACAGGTGTTTGGATAGGAAATGCTAAGAGATTGCCAACCCTTTCTGTATGGAAAAAATATTGTACCCGACAGGAATTAATGGAATCTAAAAAAATCATGGATGAAATTCATTTCCTCCCTTTTTTAACTATGGGATTTTTTTAACCAGTCAGAAATGACTTTAAACTGATGGGTGCCATCTGCTGAAATCGTTACCATTCTGGTAACCATTATTGACACACACTAAGTTCAATTAGATCATTTGGAACGTTTTCAAAAAATAAAAAATAATAATTCCTGATTTTGTGAACATATTTTAGACCACCCAATAACTCTTTCAGTACTAACCATTTTCCAAAAGGACAACTTGAGAGATTTTGAACTCTTTGAGTGAACTTTCAAGGCTGACAGAATATTGTGTTTTGACTATTACGCATAAAAAATAAATGAAAGATTGGATTCCACTCTTTAATTTCAACTTTTAATTAAGTTGGAATAAAAAGGTAAAACATATTTTTTAGTAGTCCTTGTTTGAAAATAGGTGACAAGAGAGAAATCAAGAGATCTTAAATTAAAATTTGCAGAAAACAAGGATTTTGTCCTCCTTTTGCATGACTGACTTTCAGAATACATTTTTCCTAAACATTAACTCATAAATCTCAATTTTTATTAAACTCAACTAAAATTTAAAAATTAATGGTTCCTGCATTACCCGTTTGAATAATCTAATTTGACAAACTTTTTAGAAACGTTCAGGTATTTGCAGTAATGTGAGCAATTTATCTAATCAGACTCGAGATTGATGAGGCCTCCAGCAAAACGAGTCGCCCGGCATGTCTGTCACGTTACCTCTTTACATTCTTCTTTGTTCTGTATTTTCTTGTCAATATTAATTTGTTAGATAAAACCATAGTTGTGCTCAAGTGTGTTCTGCTTGTAAATTTCCGCCTTTTTTATTTTTTCATCCACACACCTTTACATCTTGTGCTTGTGATTGCTGTAATTGAGTGGCCACATTTAATAATTTTTCTACACAAACAAAATTAACAGCAAAGCTGGCGCAAAATTCTACTGCACCATTTTTTTTTTCTTTGAAGAAAAAATATTTTAAAAAACAAACACATTGGTGCGTTTGTAGTTGGTGTTTGTATAAGCGATCGTTATGCAAGCTGGTTTATTGAGTAATTTGTGATTGGTGTCCGCAGTGCTGCTGTGCTAGATCGCCTTAATGCCCTGCTGGAACCTGGTGGATCACTCACCATTAATGAACGTGGGGTCATAGATGGAAAGACCCCAATAATTACACCTCATCCCAACTTCAGGTAATATTTAAATTGTGTTGAGTTGTTCTTTTGATCATTCTCAAAACACAATGGTTTTGACTAAGCAGGTTGTTCCTTACAATGGACCCTCTACATGGGGAGCTCTCCAGGGCCATGAGGAACAGAGGAGTAGAGATTTACATTCCTGGTGAAAATGACGGAGTCGCCTGGGATACATTTGATTTGAAAACATTCCTCCACACTGAAGGATTTACTGGAGAGAGCAATTGTAATTTACTGATTGATTTACACAAAACCATCAAATCTACAATCCTGGGTAAGGATCAGCAATAATGACGATGCAGACATAAAAGAATACTGAAAACAGATTGAAACAATTTTCTTTTATTCCTCAAGATTCCCCTGTATCATCAATGTCCTCAATGGTCAATGCTGCTATTCTATTGCGCTGTCAGCTACAGAGAGGTGTGGATTCACCCAGTGCAATGAAGCATGCATTTCAAGAGGTCTATTCTATCAGCCAAATGACCACTGCCAATCAAAAGGTATCAAACAACTATGATCAATATTTTCTTCCCATCATGGCTTTCTTTAGGCACGGCCCCGCTCTGATCACAAAATTGTGTCCCAACCCAATCCGATTTAAATGAAAAGGATTGTTACATATATACATACATACATACATACGTAAGTACATACGTACGTACGTACATACATACATACATACATACGTACGTAGGTACATACATACATACATACACACACGTGTGTCCACGTGTGTGCGTTTGCGCGCACACGTGGACAC
Organism: Stigmatopora nigra; assembly: GCF_051989575.1. NCBI lineage: Eukaryota > Metazoa > Chordata > Actinopteri > Syngnathiformes > Syngnathidae > Stigmatopora > Stigmatopora nigra. The sequence goes on from NW_027551605.1 coordinate 2,068,153, forward strand.
ACGTGGACACACGCTCCCCTACTTACGAACATTCAACTTACAAACAAATGGTACGTACGAACATGTCTGCAAATTGCGTTTATGTCCAAAAATGTTCGTAAGTTTGATTTTTTTATTGTGCGCCTTTTTCCGAGTAGTGCTTCTTTGCACCACTAATACCGACGCCTGGCGCAGTGAGAACTCAGCTCACCACCATCCACCTTCTTTTGCCCAGTTTGTTGCAGTGCGGAAGTGCCTGACATATCTCCAGTGCGCAAAGAACCTTTTTCATTTCAATTACTAAATATCTCGTGCATCCATTATTTACTATGGGTGATGAAAAGTGAAAGGCTTCGAGTGAGGAAGGTGCAAGGAAGAGGCAAGCCACAAAGGAGCAATAATAAAGGAGCTTGATGCGCGTGATAAAGTGGTCAGCGTTGCACAGAATGCAACTTGAATTGTTCGACGGTCAGTTCATTTATAAACGGAATGATCGAGCATCAGGACCCAAATATTGAACGTTGCACAAAGGTTGCAAATCAATTGAATGATGCCATACAGTGTTACCGCATTTATCATGAAAAAAAGAAGAAAACGGTGCAATCGTCATTATAGCTTATTTTGGCCAGTTTCTCGTAAACCTCTCTCTATCCTCAAAAAGTGTCTTTACGCTGCCTCCCGGTAGATTTTTCTTGTTCCCAGGCGTTTTAACATGCGGTTGTGTATATGCTTGTTATTCATTTTGTGACATTAATAAATTATTTTATGATCATTTTCTCTCATTTTTCTGTGCTTCTCACATTTTTCGTACAAAATTTGGACATGTTGACCAATTTTAAAGGGTTAAGTTGGTATATGTGTCATGACCGTGGAACGGATGAGAGATTTTACATATAATCTTTCAAGTTACGAAAAGTTCTGGAACCAGTTAATTTCGAGGTTTGACTGTATATGTGTTAATGTGATTATGTATGTATGTGTGTGTGTACCACCGGGAAGCGGTGATATTTGTTTTGAAAGGTGTATGATTTTCAAAGAATGTCCTGTTCTTTTGCTCCAGATCGCCCAGCAAGTGATTGACCAGCAGCTCTCTCTTCAAAAAACCCGAAACTGCAACACCGGTTTACTCTGTGCCGGTATTTGGCCTGACAGGATCCCCTCCGCATTGCTCTGTTCAGAGGATTCCTGCTTCTCTGCAGTCCTTCGAGATGGGCAGGTGTTATTATTTTGCTTCAACACCCTCAGTTTACAAGGAAAACGGTAAGAATCTATGCTAGCAAATCCCAACAATCTTTGGTATATTTTTAAGTGTGTAATGACAATTGAGCGACAACAAAATGGGGTGTCGTAGGTCTGGGAAAAATAACAAAACTCATCACAATGAAAAAAAAATACACTAATAATTCTAACAATAACTATCATCTCTTTTCTCTGTCAAATTTTAAACTACAAACTTCTGTGAATAAAAAATACTTTCCTTGTTACTTTAAAAAAAAAGAATATGAAATGTGGTTTTTAAAATGTTCTGTTTTGCAATAAAGATAAGCAACTCCCTCATAAGCACTATGAAAAGTAAGGAATAATGAAACCTGCAGACATTTTGACAAGCATAATTATTTTTATAAATTTGCCTTCAAACCTGTTGTCGTGTAATACGAAATAAATAAAATATTCTACTGAAGACATTTGACAAGAGGACTATTTTCAGCCTCACTAAAAGAAACGATCATCCAACTTTACTTGTAATGTTTTTTTTTTTCAAATAATTCAAACAGTTCAAAGAACTTAACCCATTTTAACTGAAGTGAACACTTCATATTTTGCACATTTTTCAGAACATTTGCATCAAATGGGGAAACTCCCTGATATCAAGTAAGAAAATAATTACAGTCTGTCCTCAGATGAGGAGGAGGATAAGTGTGTTAAAATTGATTAAAGAACATTTCAATAGTTTCTTTGTCTATCGCTATTTAAGAGGCATTTAACACAAAGAAATCACTTCATTGTCTTTGTTTAAAATAGGATATAATATGGAGCGCTTTCCCAGTTTCCACTCAATATCCTTGAAGATAGATACCCTTGCAGGAAGAACAATTGCGGAATGCTGTTCTCGTACGCTCGTATCTCAAGGTTGTCTCGTATCTTAAAGCAAAAATCTGCTCGGAAATTTCCTCGTATCAAATTTCAAGGCACTACTGTATTATGTCTATTTATGAATGCTTCTATATGAAATATTAAGTATACCAAAAACCTCAATCAGAACCGTTACATCCCAATATATGCAAAAAAAGAAATGTCAAACGATATGAAAAAAGAAATGTCAAATGATATGGAAAAAAAGAAATGTCAAACGATATGAAAAAAAAAACGAACTGTCACATATGATATATGCCCGGAAACGTCAATGAAGTTCCTCTGTTCGGTCATTTTATTTTTCAAATTGTCACAGTAGAATTGCTCTCCAATTGATGGTCTCCCAAAACCTCGCTAGCTCCCAATACAACTGGAATGTACGTCCCTATAATCCCAGCACAAAGGGTGGCACGGTGTAGGAAGCCACTAGAGCCAGTAGCCACCAGGTTCGACAGAGGAGAACGGAGCCAGTCCAACTCGAAAAGAGCATGTTCTAATGGGAGGGCAGAGCCGGCCTGAAAAAATCACTTCTACCCAAAAAATCATTTTATATAAAGACTTGCTCACGTGCATTTTTTTTACGTGGCTGGTCTACTTGCCGAAAGACATTTAGCCGACTGACGTCTGGCCGAGGGCCAACTCACTGAGGGAGCATCTGGCCGAACGTAGAATTAGCCGACCGACTAGCCAGCCTTAGGATGTTGTGCCGACATGCTCGCCCCGCCCCTTGTCGTGTGTGTACATGTTTTTCAACCTCGGGCCGCGGGCCATATACGGCTCGTTACGGATAACAACATTCATTCATTTAGAATAACAAGTTACAGATAACATTCATTTACAATAACAAGTTACAGATAACATTCATTTACAATAACAAGTTACAGATAACATCATTCATTTAGAATAACAAGTTACAGGTAACAACATTCATTTATAATAAGGGCATTTATTCACGGCCAAACAAAGTAGTCACAACAGAAAGTACTATAATGACAGAAGAAGAAAAAAGTAGTTATAACATATTTTAGGAAATAAATATTCAAAATGATTTGCTGAGAACCTTAATTCAAAGATTAATCTCAATGTTTTCTTTGCTGGTGTAAATTACAGTATCTACTGTTATAACTACTTTTTTTTTCTGTCATTATAGTACTTAATGTTATAACTACTTTGTTTGGCCGTGAATAAATTTCCTTGTTATTCTAAATGAATGTTATCTGTAACTTGTTATTCTAAATGAATGTTGTTATCTGTGGGCCGTATATGGCCCGCGGTTTAAAAACATGTACACGCACATGACTGTGGGCGAGGCCAGCGCGTGGGCACAACGTCCTTCAGCTGGCTAGTCGGCCGGCTAAATAGTTGTTCGGCTAATTCGGCCAGATGCCCCCTCGGCGAGTTGTTCCTCGGCTTGACGTCAGTCACATAAATTACTTTCGGCAAGTAGACGGTGGGCCATTTTTTTTATTATCAATTATATTTTTGGCTTTAAAAACTTTTTTTCTTTTATTTTTTTTAATTTATTCACTTATTTCAACCTATAATTATTAATAAACCAGAGTAGATTTCAAAAGTACGCAGTGTATTTTGCCTCCGATTTGGCCCACGGGAACAAAAATTGCCCTCCCACTTAATTTAATACAATTCTATTAAACCAATTTAGTGACACATGCATTGAAACCCCCCCTCCTGATGCCGCCAATAGACGAAGCTAGAAGTTTGGCTAGGCCTTTGCATCAGTCGGCATGCTTTCCTGTCGTGCTGGCCACGCTGTATATAGCCGTTTCATCTCCTAACCTTGTAGAGTGGTACGGATCGCTTCGCTGTGTCTAGAGGTGAGTCGTGCGGGGCTGAATTGAGGGGATGGACCTATTTGGAAGATAACAAGGGAAAGGCAAGGTGACGGAATTCAGAAAAGGTTTATTTAACTTCACCAAAAACAGTGCAAACCAAAACCTACAGAAGAAAAAAACTTGGAATACATGGCTTGGAAGGGACATGAACAATAAAAAATTGCAAGGACAGGACAGACTAGGGCAGACGTGAAAAAAAAATGTGACAAAACATGACAATGGGTATCTGCGCATGAGGCTAGTAACGAATGCACAGTGTGCATTGTATGCTGTCACCTGTAGTAAGCGTCCCTTTCTGGCGGCATTGGGAGGAAGGTTTTGATGGCATGCATGACCCCGAATAGGTAGTTGTCCGCTGTAGTTTTCATCATTGTTCTTACTCCTTATATGACTAATACAAGTTATCTCTTAAAGGAACCACCCACTGAATCTGAGTGACCTGCATAGGGCACTTCGAAGCAGTGGTTTCCATGGAAGCATGGTGTTTGATGCAGAGGAAAATCTTGAGCAAGAAGATGTACTAAAGCTGATATCAGTGGCAGTCAGACTTGTTACTGAAACTGCGTCTCATGGAGACTGGATCTTACGCAGTTGTTGGCTGGCACATTTGAAAAAGAGCTACAAATATGCCCCTGGTTTGTTACATTTCTGAGCAATACTAGTGGTCTAAAAATTGCATAGTAATATACTGTTACATATATTTGTGATTGTCAATGAATTAATTGTTTCTATTTGTGCTCTACCACTGCCTTTTTTTCACTATTCAGTATTTGTTAAGTAGGTGCTGATTTGAAAGGAGATATGAATTTTCTCCTGTTACAAATTACACCTGATCTTGGACATTTTCTGGTTTTGCAGATTTGGCTTTGATTCAGGTGGAAGCAGGAAATAGAGCACTAAAGGCTGTTTTCAGTGGTCCTCTTGCTGCACAGGGCAAATCCTTTGCTGAGCTGCTACAACCAGAAAACCTCATCAAACTAAAAGGTCAAGTCCAAAAAATTATCCACATTCTCTAATTAGGTCTCTTCTTTTACCAAAATGAATGCGTAATTGACAGATCAGAGATGCACGTAATATGACCGGCTCATCTAAACCCTAAGATTGGAGATCATCTTAATGTTTAACACTTAACACCATAAACATGCCTGCAATCACAAACATCAGCACCACTCAAATTTTCAAGTGTGGTGTGTGAAGAATTATAATCAAAGAAGAAAATGAATGTAGTCTCCATAACCCTCTAATTCTGGTTCACTATTGTTTGGATTTTTATCCGATACTGGTTACAAGGCAAGAGAATCTCTATTTATATTTGCACCTCAATTTTAGCGCAAAGTAGGCCTGACGATATGACAAAAATGGTCACGATTAAACAATTTACCGGTCGATATTGATAATGTTTAATAACCCTATCACATCTTTTTTCTTAAATATCTGAAGCTTCAAACTTCTGTGAATAAGTTAATAAATTACTTCCCCCGTTATTCAATTATGAAAGTGACTACGTTAGGTTACTTTTTAAGAAAAGAGAATATAAAATTTGATGATTTTAAAAAAGTATTTCCATTGTTCTATTGTGCAACAAAGATAAGACAACTCCCTCTTTATACTATTGGATAATCAAACCTGCAGAAATTTTGATAGGTGTCTCTATTTCAAATAATCATCTGAAGACATCATCATTGGCAATCAGACGACATTCAGCCTCACAAAACGATACAATGCAAATCTCTCATCTTATCCCATTTTCTGAACTGCTTTATCCTCATAAGGGTTGCACGGGTGCTGGATCCAATCCCAACTGTCTCCGGGCCAGAGACGGGGGAAGCCTTAAATCGGCCAGCCGATCTGCAGAGCACAAGGAGACGGACAACCATGCACACTCACACCCATACCTAGGGGTCACTTTAGTTTGTTCAATCAGCCCACCGTTCATGTTTGGGAGGAAACTGGGATATACGGAGGAAACCCACGCAGGCCCAGGGAGAACATGCAAACTCCACACAGGTGGACCAACTTGGATTTAAACCCAAGACCCCAGGCAGTGACTGCTGGGATATATATTCATTTTGTCAATACACCCAGGTTGACGGCTGTGATAACTGCACTAATAGTATCAATATACTACAACGGCGAACACACTAATTTGGTGCTACATGTACCAAATGCACGCGACACCTGCACGCTCAAAACACTTAAAAAGGCATTGGAATTAAAACTGAGTTCGGTTGTACTTTATTTAGCCATTTTAAAATGTACTTGCGTCATCATCACACAAAACCATCAAAGTCCTCATTTTCTGTGTCCGAATTGAACAATTATCCATCTCAAACGCTGAGTTTAATATGTTCGTCCAGGCGGTCGCAACCCATTAGCAAATTGTAGCTAGCTTGTAGAAAGCTTAGCTAGCCTGGCGCTGCCTGCCACCCTACGTCATGCTGTGTTGATGTCGATGTATACAGGCCACAATCCATTCGCAAATGGAAGCTAACTGGTAGCTAGTGTAACTTTTCCAATGGTGCTTTCCATGCTTCGTCAAGCTGTATTGATGTCGATGTATACAGGCCACAATCCATTTGGTGTATTGACAAATGAACTACTACATATCCCAGCAGTCACTGCGCAGTACTTTGTCTACAGGGAAATAGTGGAGTCGGTGTATCCTATCGACTGATTTTTTTTTTTTATCGTGATAACAATTTTAGTATTGGTCCATATATAAGGCACACTGGATTATATGGCCCTGTCTATTTTGCAGAAAATTTAAGATTTGTATGTGCTATAGTCGTGAAAATAGGGTAATTTAAGTAAATTGAGTGAGGGAAGAATGGAGCGGGAGTTGGACAGGCTTCGGATAACGTGGAAGAAAATGAGATGGGAGAGAGATTAAAAGGCTTTGGGGAACATTTCAATAAGGCTGCTGTTAGTGTACATTTAGGAGGCATTTTAAAGGGAAAAAAGAATACAAATATTGGGAATATTTAGTTCACTTTGTTCTTTTTGTGGATTACTTCGGTGTTATTCTGAATCCAAATAGTTCATATTCGCTATGTCAGTCATTTTGCTTTCATGTTCTGTGTTAGCCACTCTAAAGCTAACATTGGCCTGGTATTCAAGAGCCTAGTAGTCATCATACCCTCAGCAGCGTATGACGAAATTGTATAGTGCTTCTCCACAAGTTCGTCTTCCCAGGCCAGTCACATTTATGACATTTATTTATGACATATTCATACTTGTTAGCTCTCCGCCTTGAGCGCCATTTTCCGGCGACTACAAGTTGCCTCACCGATGCCAACAAGAATAAGATGGATCACTTACCTCTCAGTCTTTATACTTACCCTCCCTCAGTCATCCTGTGGAAGGTAGATCTGATATTAGCGTTCATGTGGAATTGTAGGTGAGTGTGAATGGCTGTCTATCTCCCTGTCTAGTGTTTTGGCTAGCCACCAATTAGGGGTGTCCTTGCCTCGTGTTTATATTTGGGTTGGATAGGCTCCAGCACTCCCTGCAGCCCTCATGAAAATTAGTGGTCCATAATATGAAGAAATGAACAAGTAATTTCGGGCGTGCAAATTTCCTTACATTCGTTTGTCCATTTTTGCCAGTTTGATTAAAAAAAATCCCAATTTTATTGCTTCACATATAATTCATACAAAAATGGTCTCGGGGGTAGTATTGGAGATCTTAGAACAGGTTGGAACCGAACTAAACATTAACATGGAAAATGCATTTCGACTAATGAAAAATACGAGTTACAAACCACTTGAAAGAAATTAATTTCGCAAGTAGTACGTATGCATATGTTCTTGTTTATATCTAACTTGTTGACCATTTTTGTGTATCTCTTCAGATGAGTACAGGATTCTTATAGATATGCGCTGGAATAAGCAGTACATGGACATTTTAGCCAACAAGTGTAATTTTGAAGATAAAAACAGATACGAGTTTCTGGAAGAGCTGAATGCAGTTTCCAACAGGTGGTTCTTTGTATTTTATGCCCACGTCATATAGTGAACAAAATGGAGTTGACATGCATATACAACAATTGCAATGTGTACGTCTTTAACTCATGAATCTTTTAATTAATAATCCCAACAATAACATCCATCAATAGAGTATTACACAAAAATGGGGTCAATTTTAATTATTCGCTTTTGAGATATTGCACGACTCCGTGAATTTACATTTCCAGGCAATGTACAAAAGCAAATAAGTGCAGCCTTTACTGTAAAATATGTTGTTTTTTTAAGAATATCATTTCATGTCCAACTTGTTTTTTATTGTTCAATTAATCTGTAGATCCAATTTGCAGAATTGACTGTCTAACGAATGTTGTATTTTTACGCTAATAGGGCTAACCAACTTTCCCTGTTCCTCTGCGTAGCACATTGCTTCCAGTTTGAGCTGTGCCTCTTATCTCTTTGCAGGTGGCATTTTCGGGAGTCAACCCGATATTGTTTTGCAAAATCCATACCTAAATACGTTCCTATTGGTACTTTCTATTTTATTGCACCCCCTTTCACGCCAGACCTTTTCTTTTGTATTTAGTGTCGGAAAAAATGCACCCAGGCGGCCACAGTACCCTATTGGTACTTTCTATTCTATTGCACCCCCTTTCATGCCAGACCTTTTCTTTTGTATTTAGTGTCGGTAAGAAATGCACCCAAACGGTCACGTGATCAAAGTCATACGCCGATATATCCAGAATTTTGAATTTAGTGCTTATACAAGGCTGATTGGGCGCCCTGTCCATTTTGAGAAAATATGTGAAAATACAGTACATTCCACCTTGTCTTTTGTCACGTCCAAGTTTTATTCGTTTTTACATTTTTACAGAATTGCTCTCTTGATGGACAGGGAAGAGAGAGCAGTCATTTGTACTTATGCTGCCAACATGTCTGTTCAGAATTGTGCTCTCAGAATAGCCACCGACTTCTTCAAAGGTTTGCACAAATTATTTTTATATATTTTCAAGACCGTGTCAAAAGTGGAAAGTACATGTGTTTTTAACCTGATACAGGGAATGTGGACATTGGTGTTCTGGCCCATCCAGTATTGATACACCTACAGACTTTCTTTCATCTTTGGGATTCTTTTATGCAGCAGGCTGTGCTCAGAGGGAAGGCTTATCTCCCAGACCATCTTATATTTGAGGTAAACTAGTGCATTCTAATAATAGTTACAAACTGCTAGGAGTCCTCGAGTTACGAACGCGTTTCATTAAGCTTCTTTCTCTGGTCCTTTTATGATGTTAAGCTTCATTTCCATAGTATTTTTTTTAGGATCTTCTTTGGGGCCATACGATGAAAAAGGGAAGCTGACTAAGGCAAAGAAACCCCCGGGGCACAAGCACAGATGAGCATTATGTGCTGCATAAAATGAAACTATGGTGCACAAGCAAGAATTTTGCACTAACTAAACAAATTATGACGCTAGGGACTAAATGGGAGACCAGGTATGGGTCTCATGAAGTCAAACCGTTGTAGTTGAGCGCATCCTAACCCGAGGACTCCTTGGAGAATATCTAACTGCACAGGTTGTCACAAGCTTTTAATTTATTTATTCCCTCCCATAGCTTTTAATGTACTTTTATGTCTAGATCCGGCAGCTTATCCAGTGGCATGATCGTTTCTGGAATGTTTGCAAAATGGTGCCAGCAGATACGCATGGGGTCTCTGTGATGTCACTTCACTGGCAGTGGGTACAGAAGCACATCATCCTTCGTCTTCCCCTATTCCTTTTGGGAAACGCAGATACCACATTAGAGTAAGTCTAATATATAAATTGTCCAATTTTCTTTATCATTAATTCCAAAACTATATATTTTTTTCCAGTTGTTACCAGGAGCTAAAAGCAGTTGCAGGAACCATTCAAACACTTCTGTCACCGCCATTGTCGTTGGCTGCAAATCTAAAAAGCATTCAAAGAGTATTGGGAATATCTTTACCTTTCAAGGTTAGAAACAACCAAATTCTACCATGTTTACCCCACTTACTGCCTTTTTTATGTAACACGTTTAGTTAAAATAGATTGAAACTCCTGTTTAGGTAAAACTGAAGAAATGATACCTATACCTTGAAAATCAACATCCTTTATGTTCTCTAGTTGGAGACTGTTGCAAAGTGTGCGTCCCAGCTTGGCATTTTGAGCAAAGTCCTGGATGTGAGAGAGCTCAGATTTGATCACACACACTCTTCTTGGAGACGGGAGGTACTCTGTCTGCAGGTGGCTGGACTTCGTATGGACATTAAGGAAAGCCTTCTTGAAGCTTTGGGACTTCTTCTGTTGGCAAATAACCAGCTGGATGCACCGCAATCTGGTAAGATTTTGTTTTTGGGGCAAGTCAATGTACTAGTGACATGAATGCTTAGGAAAAAAAAAAAGAATCTACAATATCTTACAGAAGACGTCCACTGTAAAAACTAAACAGTTATGTTGATATTCATGAAAAACTGCATGATTCAACATAGTATGGGCATGTAATCATGTTTGGATGCACATTGGCACTGATCGAAAGCTCAAGTCTAAATAAAATTTGACTACAATTCCATAACTGGATCAAATCCTACTGCCGTACATGCATAAATGGAACATGGATGGATTTTTTGCAGATTGGACACAGTTTATTTCGTACCTCACAACATCTACACTTCGAACAAAGACATCAATGCCGCTTCAGTATCGACATCACATGATTCATACTTGGATCACCTGGTGTCTAATTATTTTCTCTTCCTTCAAAAAATTGTCATTAACTTGTATGTAGAGGGTACAAGCAAGGGGGCCCGGCGAAGAATCAAAAGACAATGATTGTGCTATTTAAAAATTATATTTTGAAAAATGGTTGTTTGACAAATAAAAGATTGAGTTCACACAAAGAAGGTCAAGAAAAAGGGAACCGACAGCCGTTTCTGAGCACCATAAAAAAAAATCAACTCTAATCTTAACATGCACACACAGACATCCGTAAATAACGCTTAATAAGGATTATTTTTGACCGCCGTGGACGAAGCCCCGCCAACACTTTGAAATGCGCTTAAATTGTTTACGCCTTTCCCAACTCGAAAATGAGAACTCTTTTTTGGCATACTTCGTGAAAAACAGACATCCGTAAATAACGCTTAATAAGGATTATTTTTGACCGCCGTGGACGAAGCCCCGCCAACACTTTGAAATGCGCTTAAATTGTTTACGCCTTTCCCAACTCGAAAATGAGAACTCTTTTTTGGCATACTTCGTGAAAAGTTGGTGGGCCGGTGACACAAGTAGTTAGCACGTCAGCAGCGCAAGTGGTTAGCGTGTCGGCTTTATAAGGAATTTAGATAACACAAAAAAATTTAAACCCGCTCGCCTATCAGCAATTGACTCACATCAAAAAAAGATAAGGGGTAAGTAACCACTCCTTCCAGACTAGTTGTCAGAGTATCAATTCCCTTCCGGTGTCCAACAACACCACACAATTCACCGAGACCAATAAGCATAAAAATTCTGCAAACACAATCTTATCAGATAACATCTGGGTTAGGCTACAGCAAACCCTGCAACCCTTTCCAGGATGGGTGGTATGGAAGATGAATCAATGAATTTTTTTTTTTTATGGCGACATGTGTTCAGCATTCGCCAGTTATGGGTACTGGTGCAATCCTGAGAAAAAGTGGAAAAAATGTATACCAATTTTCAGTCAGAAAATTTGGGTTGCGCATTATACACCGGAGCGCGTTATACTACAATAAATGGCATTTACCATAACAGAACAAGGGACATTGTCTCAGAGAGGGCACTATACACTTTTGAGACTTCTGACTTTTCTTTAATAATAACGACACTTCTATTCACCCACAAGCTCTCCTGGAGCGTTTGCTGTCATGTGTGAAGCAACAGCACCAGCAAATGTCTTCCATTGGCCTCTTGGATACACACAACATGTCTGAAGAGGATGAAACACAAGAAAGTTTGCCTCTGTCTCGACAAGAACTTCAGTGCTTAAGACACAGGGCTCAATTGTGGCCCCTGATGGAGGAAGTGGCTGTACTCAACCAGCTAAAGCTGAGCACTGATTTATTGCAACTGTCTTTTTCACATTGGTAAAATTTAACAAAAACGTTTGAAAAATAAAACATTTTCTTATATATTTTTTTCCTCTAATTGCTTTACAGCGACCAAGAAGAACTAGACACCTTGCGTCTGGAAGTTAGCAGACATATTCACTATACCCTTGAATGCACAACACTAGATGTTAATCAACTTCGGCCACTATGGTTCCTGTTAAATAGTAAAAGGGTAAGTCAAGATTTTGGATTAGCTAAAGTGTATGTGGGTGCATGTTAAAGATAAATAAGAATATATATATATATGTGTGTGTGTGTGTGTGTGTGTGTGTGTGTGTGTGTGTGTGTGTGTGTGTGTGTGTGTGTGTGTGTGTGTGTGTGTGTGTACGTGAATATATATACACATACACAGACATACACACAGACACACACATACAGACATACACGCATATACAGACATACACACACATACACATATACACATATATATACACACATGTATATATATATTTTTTTTCGCTTTTTTCACATTCTGTCTTATGGTTGAGGTTTACCCATGTTGACAATTACAGTAATATTTTCAAGTAGGACAACTTGCACATTTGGTGGTTTACTAAATACTTATTTGCCCCACCATATGTCAACATTTTAAAAAGTAAAGTAAAAATACATTGTACCTGTAAATGGTCTTTGAGAGTAAAATGTTGATTACACCCACAGCCGGCGGAGGATTTACAGTTTGTGTGGTGTGAGCTTTTATCTGAGGCTTTGACTGCTCTGTGGAAAAACAGTGCAACATCTGACCCTGATCGTTGGCTGAAATGGTATCCACTCAACCCTGAGACGCAACCTGATTCAGGATCACATGATGAACCAAACAATATGGTATTAGAAATTACTATTTTGTGTATATAACTCATTAAGTATTAGTAAGTGAGAACAGTTTAGCCACAACAAGGTCTTGCCTTTTTTAGGGACCAGCTTTACTAAATACAGCGGTGTGGTCGCATTGCACACTGGGATTGTTAACCGGCAGTTCGTCTGAAAGAAAGTCATCATTAAGTTTGCTCTTCTCACATGTGACACTGGGAGAGTATAAGGAACAGATTCAGCAGCTCCAGGATTTGTCTTCAATCTTGTGGGACAATATGGGTTTTTTTGCTTCGGCAGAGCTAAGGTAGGTAACAAGACTTAATGTAATTATGCTACAAAGCTACGGCTTTTCTTTCCCTGAACCCATTATTTCCTTCAGAGACACAGATCTTAGGCTCCAGTGGACTGTCCTACGTCGACAATTACAGAGCTTGGTGCACCTTTTACCTCCCAATTTGCAAGTGGTTTACGTGAATAGCTGTGAGAAACTGGCTGAGGAAGGAAACACATTGATTGCAGCTCATGAAATCCAGAAAATTCTTAGTGATTTAATTTCCTCTCAATTGCTCTCTGATGGCGTGGTGGATGCCTGTATTACCTGCCTTCAGCAATATGTTAAAAATAAAGTTAAAGGCACCAACTCAGTGGCCAGTGCTGGTGTGTTCTGGGTAAACATGGGCTTGCTCCATATGAAATTATGGGCACCTAAAACCATGTTTGACCCAGCTGTGAAGAGGGCGTACAAACTCAACTATGCCCAGCAGGAGGTACCAGAAAATGATTCCCTTTAAATGATTTTTAAGAATATTAAACGCACACCTTAAAAGAAACAACAAAATTACGTTTGTATAATCTTCTTTACTTTTTTAGTTAGCTCTTCTGCAGACTGAGTGGCAAGTACGGAGCCTTTCTTCTGAAATGAAGACTGGAGCTGAATTAGATGAGACAAGTACCACTGATGGTCTCCACCATCCTCAAATCAGGTTTGAACTTTCAGTGTTTAATTCTTTCAGTTTTCTGAAAAGACAACCCCAGAGTGGCAGCCAATTTTGATAATTTTTAAATTTAATTTTCTGCACAACTGTGACTTTTACACCTTTGTTTGTTGATTTTGAGACAATTCAAACACCTTAAAAGTAGGTATCCATGAATCCCCATATTTTATTGGTGAGGACTGGGACTAACAAGTCGGGAGGAGGAGGCATGATTTATGATGACAAATTAAGGCCTGTTTTTTATAACAAAATCAGAAGTTTAACAAGACTGTATAAGCATTTACATCTTTTATTTGGTAATATTCAGTGGGGCAAATAAGTTTTTAGTCAACCACCAATTGTGCTTGTTATCCTACTTGAAAAGATTAGAGGCCTGTAATTGTCAACAGGGATAAACCTCAACCATGAGAGTTAGAATGTGGGGGAAAAAAACTTAAAATCACATTTTGTTTTATTTTTAAAAAATTTATTTCCAAATCATGGTGGAAAATAAGTATTTGGTCTTACCAAAAGTTCTTCTCAATTCTTTATGTACCCTTAGTTGGCAATAACAGAGGCCAGCCGTTTTCTGTAACTCATCACAAGGTTTTCAAACAGACACTTGCTGTTATTTTGGCCCATCCTCCATGCAGATCTTCTTTAGAGCAGTGATGTTTTGAGGCTGTCGTTGGGCAACATCGACTTTACACTCCCTCCACAGATTTTCTTTGGGGTTGAGATCTGGAGACTGGCTAGGCTACTCCAGGACCTCGAAATAAATGCTTCTTACTAAGCCACGCCTTTGTTGCCCTGGCTGTGTGTCATTTTCATGCTGAAAGACCCAGCCACCTCTCATCTTCAATATATTTGCTAATGAAAGGAGATTTTCACTCAAATTATCTCGATACATGGCCCCATTCATTCTTTCCTTTAAACATAAGTCATCCTTTTCCCTACCCAAACAAAGAGCCCCAAAGCATGATGGTTTCTACCCCCATGCTTCACAGTGGGTATGGTGTTCTTCGGATGCAATTCAATATTCTTTCTCCTCCAAACACAGGAACGTGTTTCTCTACCAAAAAGTTCTAGTTTGGTTTTAGCTGACCATAACACATTCTCCCAGTCCTCTTCTGGATCATCCAAATGCCCTAGCAAACTGCAGACGGCCTGGATGTGTACTGGCTTCAGAACGTCTGGCAGTGCGGAATTCTGGTCCCTGGCAGCACATTGTTTTACTGATTGTAGCCTTTGTTACTGTGGTCCCAGCTCTCTGTATATTATTCACTTTGTTTTATGGCTAAAGGGAGTCAAGAACAAATAGACGTGATCTGACTGTCCAAAGTGAGAGTGTAGTATGACTCTGAATGCACCTCTTGATGTTCGAGTAAAAATTATCCAGAGCTTCATCATCTCCCGTTGTACATTTCACGTGATGGTAAAATTTCAGCAGAACAGTTTTAAGATTCGCCTTATTTTGCAATTCTGATATTTCTGGGGAATGTTAATTGTGCCTATTAGTAGTGAAAATGTGGTACTTACCTTTGGTGGCATGTAAACTGCAGTAATGATAACAACCGCTATCTCTTGGGGCCGAAAGAAGGGTCTGCATCTCACCGATGGGAATTTTATGTCCTGGCAACAGTGTCTAACCAGAACAGTGCTTTTATAATACCATCCCTCATTCTTATAAATGCAAAGCCCACCACCTCTTTTTTTTCCTCTGAGTTCCACGTCCTGCCCAAACAGTTCAACACTTCATACCTATGAAACCATGTGCCACATGCCCAGTTTCTGATCCAGCTGCCTCCCCTAATTATGTACAATATCAGACGATTCTGATCGACCCATATCACCTGCCATCATCACCCAACTACAATGTGAACATGAGTTCACCACCCCAATGCAACAGCTGCCTTTCAACTTTCAGTCCACCCTTCCAGCCAATGCCAAATGCAAAATCCAAACCTGTCAAATGCTGGCGTTCGGTCCATTTTAATAATAAAGCTTGGGGCCTTCAAGTCTAGGCATGGCATCAAGAATATTATAGCACACCAGAAGATATTGAGAAGTCTATCCTTGACAGACTCAAACAAACTCAAAAGAAAGAACCCCAAAACTCGAAAAATACCTTATTGATCTACTATCTGAAATTGATGCAGCAAAAAGGTAGGCCTCTTTACCCGGATTAGTGTATTTGGACTTTTCACGTGACATTGCTTCAGTTGGATGTCAGACGGGACAAAAAACAAGCAAAGACACAAGAAGTGTTTTCTTTCATTTTCATTTTTGTGTTGTTTCATGCATTTAGAATAAGATGATGATCCCAGCTTCAAGACAGCTAACTAAGCTTCCATGTTTAGGCCAGCACCTCATGAAACTAACATGATGTTGTTATCCACAATACAGATGTATATAAGACTAACAAGACACAGTTAGTATAAGTGAGTTCACAAACAAGCATCCGGCCATGTCTGGTCTGCATTGTCCGCGAAAAATGAAGGATCAGTGTATTGTGTGAAGAATTTCACATAAGTCGCATCCCGACCAAACTATTTAAAAAAAAAAAAAATGTAAAAACAGCGACCTATGGTCAAAATAATACAGTAATGTAACAGCATTTTAATTCTGTCACTGTTCTCCTCGTCTGTATCGCTGGTGTCCCAAAGCTGGCCATTTTAGCTGGAGAAACATGTTTTCAACTGACTTTATGGTGCAATATTTGTACGTCATAATTTCTCCATGGTATGTTGTATGCTTGTCATTTCTTTTACTTCATTAATGACTTCAACAGCCTCGAGACAGCTCTAATCGACTCCTTTTGTTGCACAAAAAAAATTAGCCATGTCTTGTTTATTGAGGAGAGATTGTAATAGAACATAATTGAATATTTGTATTGTCATTTTAAAAGAATGAAATGTAAAGCTTTCACCATGAAGTGCACACATATCAACAACAAAAACACAAAGAAATAATAAATAAGAACTAAATAAGTAGTCCAAGTTAGATCAACAGAGGGGAGCGGCCTTGTTCCATCAGGATAAGTTCCATGGTTTTAGAGACGTTCAAATAATACTGAAAATGCCTTTGTTAGTTTTGGTGAAATTAGATTTTGTTGTTATTGTTTTTTTAGTGTCATAGAATTCAAGAACAGCTCTTCAATTCAATATGCTTGGTTTGCCCATGTCAAGAACACTGCCCTTGAAATTAGGGGGTTTCTAAATTTGCGTCTTTTATACTATAAAAAGTTCTTAATCTTGCTCAATTTGGCCATTAACATATAATATACACACATGCTTTTTTACTTTTTTTGGTTTTGTAATTACAGGCATCTTTGGATCCGTATGCAGAACGTAAAGACACAAATAGCTGAGCTTTCCAGGAAGCAGGCATTTCGCCCACAAGAAACCAACTACGGGAGGTTATTCCAGGAACTTCAGCACTATCTCTCCAGCATCTGTCAGGCATCTGCAGTGAAAGACATGTTGTCACGACTACAGTGTGTTCTGCAGCAGAGTTCCTCCTCATTATCCAGATCAGCCATCCAGAGTCTACTGAAGGAGGAAATCATGTGGCAGAATTCTCAACAGTGCTTCAGCGAGAGACTACAAGAAGACTATCCTCTTTTTCCCGATGTAGTGGGACCAGTGCTAACAGGAATTCTCCAGCTCAGATATGGCATGAAGCTGGTGGCCTCACAAGTAAATGCGTCACTATTTAATGTGCCCAAACTTGGCGAACTGGTCTCCTGCCTACTTTCATTTCCGTCTATAACTCGCAGTCAGCAATCCTACTTAGCCAAGGCTGACTTCCTCTGCTCCAAAGACAGTCTGGATATTTTGGATAGCCTTGAACAGCTATTGTCACAACAGGACCTAATTCAAATGGACTTGCAGCCCTCCACATTACTCCTTAATGCTTTGCTCTTTGTGCAGTGCCACACATTTAGCACAAGACAGTTCTGTTATGAAACACGACACATTTTTTGGCACATCTGCAAGGTCAGAACTATGATATTGTTTGTGTAAGCTGCATCTTTCTAATCAAATTAAGAAATTTATAGTTTCTTTACCGAGCTCTCGTTGGTATGGTGCTCTTCAGGCTCTTGTAAATTATTGGGACGAGATGGAGAAAAAGAAGACAGAACGGGAGGAGCAGGAAGTGTCCTTGTACCGCAACAGGAGTCAACTGCATGGTACAGGACTCACAGAAATGGAGAAAGAAGAGAAGGACTTCAGACTACAGTTCCCTCAGTTTGACAAGGTACTAAAGTTACATTATTAAAGCACCTACCATGCAAGGTTTTGGAATGTGGGTGGAAATCAGAGTACCCAGAGAAACCACACTGGCCTGGGGAGAGCATACAAACTACACACACCTGGACCGACCTGGATTTGAACCCACGAGCCCAGAGCTATGAGGCCGAAGCAATAACCACTCAGCTGCTGGGCCGTGACATCCACCCATTCAGACTCAATTCCTTAAAACAATTCATACATAGTATTACAGTGGGTAGAATGCCAAATTCAGTCATAGAGAGAATGACTGAGACGCACTGAGGCAGTCTGAGACGGCGGCAGACTGAGACTTGACGGATGCACTCGTAACATAACAAACTTTAAATTTAACCTAATTGAACTTAAAATTCCTCTACACACACGCTTGAAAAAAAAGTTTGAATCATACGTCAAATTTAAACCTTGTGCAATAACCAGGGCAAAGAGGGGAAGGTATTCAGCCGTGGCTTTCAAGGCGAACATCCTGCTCTTCTACACGCATTGGTGAGCCAGCCCGGTCACGCACGCGGACACTGTTTTTAAATGTTTCGTGCTTAATATTCGATTGTCGTCATACCCCTTACCTTAAATCTGCACTGAATAACGCAAGAAAAACAAGGAAAAATGCTACGCTCTGCCCAGTGCTCATAGATGTCTTGCATGAGGGAGATTCGGCAGAAAGACAGTGCGCTGAAATCATAAACAGCGTCTTGCGTCTCGGCCACCTGGCTGTCTTGAATGCTTATGTCAAAATTTGTCTCGTATCTCAAGGCAAATATTTTCTCGTGAATTAATCGTATCTCAAATGCCTTGTATGTTGGGGCACTGGTACTTCGAGGTGTTACTGTACCTGGGCCGAACAAACATATTTTTAAGACACAAATTCAAATGTTTGTATTGAAGTCTAAGAACTGATATTTTCCTTCTCCACCTAGGACTTTTTAGATATGTCCCTGCCAACCTTGGAGAGCCCCACAGATGCCGAATTGGAGAAAGATGATGCTAGAGTGGTCATTGTGGAAAGCTGTCCTCTCTCAAATACTGCAATGAACACAGTCGTCCAAATACACCAGCACCTATGTCTAAACTATGCCCAGTCTTTGTGGTATCAGAACAGATCACCCAATGGTCAGAGCCAATTCTATATTAACGCCATGATTTCCTCTTTCCAAATTGCTGGTCCCATATTGGCACACTTCTATCATCTGATTGGTGAGTGCCCACACAATTTTCTCCACCTTTTCTTTAATTAATACAATGGGAGGCGGGGGAGAAATAATTTTTCAACAGACTGTATAATATTTGTTTATAAACAGTAGCTACAATATGAACCACAGGAGAACATTCATACTGTCTGCCATAAGCTATACAATCCTAACTTACCTTTGTAACACAAATATATTTGTTCTATTTTTATCTGAAATAGTTTTAACACCCATCACCCCCGCCTCCACCTCTATACAGATGCAGAAGTAAACCAGCAGCTTACAGGCAGTGAGCTACTGCTTTCATCTATCCTCCAGAACACTGTGGAAGGTTCAGCAGCATTTGACTTTTTGGTTCACACCACCGGAGGCCCTTATGACTTCTATCATGATCAAAATATGAGTGAGGCCCGCCTTTGTCTTCCTGTCCTCGAGCAGTTGAGGATTTCTGTGAATCATATACTTGAAGAATGGCCAGATCACCCAGTCCTTGCACAGGTCTGTGTAATGTGAAAATGTTTTGATCTTTAAATCAAATGTCTGTATTTTCACCCCTATAAAGCACATTTAATGGTCTAAACCAGGGGTGTCAAACATACGGCCCATGGGCCGGATCCGGACCGTCTGGTGGTTTGGTACGGCCTGGGGAAGAAAGCTGCATTGTATAAAATTTTCTCTAAAATGTGTAGTTCATGTTTTATCCACTGGGGGGAGCAGTGTTTTAGTACGTGCAGACAACATGAATTGACATTTATTTATGTTCTTATGACGTTATTCCCTTGTTCATAATATATTGTTCATAATGTAAAAGGAAAATTAATTAATTAATAAACATTTTGATAATTTACTCATTTTTTGCACTAATTGTTAGTATTAGTGACTAATACAAAGGTTCAAAAGTAGGCTTATTGTTAGTTCTATATAATTTTGCAATGAGTTTACTGGTCCGGCCCGCTTGATCTCAAATTAAGCTGTATTCGGCCCGCAGACCAAAGGGAGTTTGACACCACTGGTCTAAACATTTCTTTAAAATGGTCCATGTGCCCAATTTTTGTATGGCCCTGATGACTTGAGTGATTGGTTTTATTTCTTGCTGGCACGCTACTTATTGCGATCAACCCAACAGACATACACCCTACAAATAGCCTCCCTCCACATTCCAAGCATTACGGTAAATCCATTCGAAACATCCCAGGGGAGTGGCAAGGCATTTGACTTCCGTGTGCCTATAGCGCCTTTAACCCTAAAAAACACTCAAAACTCAAACAAACAGCCTATTAGTGCTACACAGAGGAAATTCCTGACGTTTATGACAAGAGAATGCTGGTATGAACGCTTGGAAAATGAACTGAAGCCATGGATCGAATACAATTTAACAGCTGTGCTAACGGATGGACAACATTGTTGCTCGGGCAGGCAGCGTCGCACCAGTTACATGAATAAATTAAAGGCTTGGGAGTTATCCACGTCGCGAGTTACAATGGATTGTGGATAACTGGGCTCAAGTGTCCGCCAGCACTGTTGTTCGAGCTTTTCACCAAACTCTTTAAATCAGAGTGTACCTGTTACTTCAATAAAGCATTATCAAACATAGTTTTGTTCGTGCCGTCTTTAAGAATAACACACTAGCGGCTAGCCTAACTTACACTAGAGGTTAGCATAAATTATGCTAGCGGCTAGCTTAATTTACGCAAGCGGTTTGCATAAAATGCGCTAGCAGCTTGCATAACATGGGTACACTAACGTTGTAGTATGGGGAATAATCGGACATAGGCTTTGTCATCATCATTGACTCGACAAAAAGCCTAATTGTCATCATACCCGGCCGGCTGCGTGTGACAAAATTGGTAGTGCTTCTCCGAAAAGTGTTTTCCCGGCAAAAGACCCAAATAAGTGATATTTTCAGACTTGTTGGCATTCGGCCGTGATGGATACATCGTATCACCCCCTGAGCGGATCACTGTCTCTCACTTACCTTCAGTCAGCCAGTAGGAGTGAGATCATCTTTTCATGTTACCTCACCCCATAGTTATTACACAGAAGGGATTGTGTGGCGTGTTACCGCAAGTTAGAGTCCTGATGGATGTGGGGAAAACCTGTCCTTAAACTTATTTGTCCGTACTTTGTGAGACCTGTAGCGTCTGCCATAGGGCAGCAGCTGTAACAGGTTGTGACCAAGGTGTTATGGGTCCCCCACAATGCTCCCGGCCGGCTCTGCTGTGGTAACGAGAGCTGGCAATGTCTTCAGGTGAGGGCAGAGAGCAGCCGACAATCTTTTCGGCTGTGAAGTGGGCCAGATCTGTGCTGTTTGCGAAAGTCCAGGATTATTTCTTTAGTTTTTGTGGTGTTCAGTGGGAGATTGTTCACCAAGCACCACAAAGACAGTTTGTTGACGTCATCTCTGTAAGGCGACTCATTCCCTCCTGAGATGAGTCCGACCGACTACAATGGTCTCATCGGCAAATTTGATGATGGAGTTAAGACAGGTGGGTTGCTTTAATCGTATGTGCACAGGGAGTACAGAAGAGCATTCAGTACACAGCCTTTGGGGAGCAAGTGCTGAGTGTAATGGAGGAAGAAAAGTGGGGAACAAGTCTAATAGTTTGTGGTCGGTTGGTTAAGATTTTTCTTTATCCAGCACCAGATGGAAAGAGAATAGTCCAAGGTGGGAGAGTTTGTCAATCAGAATGTCCGGTATTATAGTGTTGACTTAACCAGCGGACATAAGAATGATAAAGCAAGTCTGTGTGATCCGTGTCAGTTTCTTCAAGAAAATTAATAAACGTACACTGAGGAAGTCCCCTTGCTCGAATAAGGTTAATGAGTTCCACAACTGGCTTCACTCACGGACAAGATGCAACACGTATTTACACAGCCCTTCCTGTTGAATTATGCAGTGTAGGAGAATTACCTCCTGTCCTGATTTGTTTTGAATATCCCGACGTTTTATCCAGTCAGATTTGGTGATCCATCTGTGGTTACGTTGGTGAGCAACTCCAAGGTAACATCTGTATGATACCTGACACGCTGTTAAATAAATCCTCTCCCCGTGTTTTTCCTTTCAAGGATTCCATATCCCAAAATTCCTCCAATTATTTGAAATTCTCATCAATACCCCTGATAAAAATCAAATTCCTCCTGCAGCTTCAAAATGGCCTCCACATATTTCTCACCACTGAATGGTGTGCCTACATCCACAAGAGCCTTGCATGCTGGGAAATGGAAAAGGTTTGGCTGAGAGAGCTGGCGTTTCCATAACAAAACTTTAAAGCAGAATGCTCTCACGTTGTCATAGGCAGCACTGACAAGTTGCCCCTGGCCTTGTAGCTTCTTGTTCAGTACATAAAGCTCATGTGTGATATCAACAAGAAAAGCTAAGTCCATGAGCCATTTGGGATCACTTAGCACAGGAATAGCAACCTCGTCTATCTCCATGAAGTCTTTTACTTCTGCTCTCAACTCAAAAAATCTCTTCAACACATTTCCCCTGCTGAGCCAACGTACCTCAGTGAAGTAGAGCACATCCCCATATTTAGACTCGGTTTCCTCCAAAAAAGCACGAAACCTTCTATGCTTTAAGCCCCTGGATCTAGTATGGTTGATGCATTTCACAACGACAGACATCACATTGTCAAACTTCGGGCATCTGCTGCAACGGGCCTTTTGATGGATAATGCAGTGCAGAGCTATGGCCTCCTCCACACCCTCCTCTTCCAGTTTTTTTTGAACAAGTGCTACCAGTCCATTCTTCCTCCCAATCATTGATGTGGCTCCATCAGTTGTTATTCCAACAAAGCTCTTCCATGGCAAATCGGCATTCTGAATGGCATCACACAGCTTGTGAAATAATTCCTTAGTGGTGGTCTGGCCATGCATTGGAATTATTGTGAGCAACTCCTCCAACAGTTCAAAATTGTCATCAACACCCCGGACATACATTGCGAGCTGGGCAGTGTCTGTGATGTCTGTGGTCTCATCAAGAGCCACTGAATATACACTGAAGTTTTGTGTTTTCTCACAAAGTTGATCATAAATGTCACTTGACAAGTCAGAAATGCGCTCTACCACGGTGTTGGCAGAAAGGCTGATGTTGAACAGACTTTTCTTTTCTGGACAGACCATATGTGCAGCCTGTAATATGCACTTTTTGATAAATTCACCTTCTGTGAATGGCTTTCCTGCCTTGGCAATCAGCTCACAAATGGCGTAGCTAGCTTCGACTGCTGCATTACTTTCTTTTGTAGCCTTCTTGAAAAAACCCTGTTGCCTCAAAAGACTTGTTTTAAGACTGTCAACTTGGTTGGCTCTCTCATCTCCCAGGTATTTGTCGTACTCCTCAGCATGTCTCGTAGCATAATGACGTTTCAAATTGTATACCTTGTGGACTGCAACTTTTTCAGTGCAAATGAGACACGTTGGGGTGCCCCTGTGCTCAACAAAGAAATATTGCACTCCCCACTTTTCTTGAAACTGTTTGTGCTCATCACTGACCTTTCTGTTCACGGCAGGCATTGGCAGACATATCTGGGGCTGTAATATGGGTTTACACTAATAATGAGTCTTGGATTGAATTTTTAACTTTCAGTCGCGCGGTTCTGTGGTGCATGCGCACTTTCGATTTGACCGTTTAACTTTCAGTCGCGCGGTTCTGTGGGCGCCTGCACACTTTCGATTTGACCGTTTGACTTTCAGTCGCTCGGGTCTGCGGCGCACGCGCACTTTCGCTCTCCGATCGTATTGGATTACGGCAGATCTCCGAGCCGAGTGATCGGCTTAACAGCTTCTCCTCTGCCCAGCTGATTGGAGGAATGAATGAGTGAGTGGGCGAGGCACTGGACAGCCCGGCCAATGTCCCGCCCCCCAGAGCCGTATGCTTCACCGTGATTGGTTCATCCAGCTCTGAACACCGTGTCATTCATATCAATTTTGCGGGCCACACGGACATTAATCTTGCATATTAAGACGTGGGCCGTAAATTATTGTCCCCGCGGGCCAACTGCGGGGCGCGGGTTTGAGACCACTGGTGTAAAGGAATTAATGAATGGGGCCATGTATCGAGATATTATGAGTGAAAATATTCCATCAGCAAGAATGTTGAAGATGATACGTGGCTGGGTCTTTCAGCATGACAATGATCCCAAACACAGCCAGGGTAACAAAGGAGTGGGTTCGTAAAACGCATTTCAAGGTCCGTGACGGGCCTAAGCAGATCTCCACCACATATAACATCTGTGGAGGGAGTTGAAAGTCTGTGTTGTCCAACGACAGCCCCAAAAAATCACTGATATTGAGATCTGCATAGAGAATTGAGCCAAAATACCAGCAACAGTGTGTGAAAGGCTTGTGAAAGGTTACAGAAAATGTTTGGCCTCTGTTATTTCTGACCAAGGGTATATAACAAAGTATTGAGATGATCTTTTAGTATTGACTTAATGCTTATTTATCGCCATTATTTGCAAATACCGTATTTTCATGACTATTATGCGCATCGTATTTTTAGCCGCAGTGTCGATAAAGAGTGCTTTTTCTGTATTTTACACACACAAAGGAAGCACCGTTCTTTTAGACGCAGCCAGGCAAGGCGTGTGTGTGTGTGTGTGTGTGTATAAATGTGTATATATATGTGTGTGTGTGTGTGTGTATAAATGTGTATATATATGTGTGTGTGTGTGTGTATAAATGTGTATATATATATGTGTGTGTGTGTGTGTGTGTGTATGTATATCATGATCACCAGGGCACAATCCATTCGCAAATATTAGCTAGCTAGTGTTGGTGCCGATCGTTAGACCACAATCCATTGGGTTTATTGACAAAAGAACTACTACATATCCCAGCATTCACAGCGCTGTACTTTATCTACGGGATAATACTAGTCCGGGGCTGCTTGCCGTAGTTGTCCTATTGACTGATTTATTTTATTATATCGTGATAACAATCTTAGTTTTGGTCCATATATAAAGCGCACCGGATTATAAAGCGTCTATTTTGCAGAAAACTTAAGACTTATGTGCGCCTCATAGTCGTAAAAATAGGGTAACCTCCTATAAAAATGAAACAATGATTTTCTGCAGTTTTTTTCCACATTGTCTCATATTTGAGGTTTACCCATGTTGACAATTACAGGTCTTTAATCTTCTCAAGTAGGATAACTTTTAATTGGTGGCCACTGTACAAGTCTTGTCGATGTTCATGCCTTGTATGATTATCCAAAATAACACATTGTGTGGTATGTTTTGTTTTTAAAGTTGATTGCCGTGATAGAGAGGATGATGAAATTCAGTTTATCCTGTCCTCTCTCAAAGTTCCTCAATGGCCTTGAGATACTACTGAGTAAAGCACAAGTAAGTTCTGTTTATATAATGTTTAATTTCCCTATTAGAACAGGATAGTTTGCAGCTGCGTTGAGGGAGACCGCAGAAAGCAAACAAACTGCAGCATTCTTGTTTTTGCATTTGAGGCTGACCAAGGTTTCAAATCATTATTCTTAAAAAGGACCCTCACAATTTATTACTTTACAACTGCAACTTTGTACAGCGACAGAATAACTAAAAAGTGAACGTTTACACAAGCACGTATATTTAGGCAACCCATCAGAAAACTAACATCAGCTTCTACGCTGCAGTCACACGTACGATGCTAGGCACATAATCAACTCCATGTCTTCTCTGTTCGGCGCATGCTCTCAACCATAGTCAGAATCCATGTAGATATATGGTTGAATTCAACTTAATCTACTAAAGATTTAGATTGTTTGAATGATTTATGTCATGTTTTGTTGTTTTTTTTCCCCCTGAGTGACCTGTACTTGTGATTGCCCACTGAGTTCCTGTCATTTCCCCACCCATGGTGTATCTTCTGTAAGCCACCTCTCGTGTGACAAAGGTGTTTCTGATTCTCTCGCCAACAAGCCTGTCTATTTAAATCTGCCCCAAAATCGATAGTTACCCAGTAAGACCGCATCGTCATCATGACACTCAGTCAGCCTAGCGCTGATATCCAACATAGAAATTGATCCTTACAATTATGGACTCCTTAAAGTTACATGATAATTCACTTGTAGAGATATTTCTTTTCACGAGTGCAATATTGCCATCTCATTTTGATGTTCCAACTTTTGCTTTTTTCAGGATTGGGAGAATAATGCCAGCCGTGCAGTCTCACTGCAGAACAACATGACAGAAGTCACACAGCTCATTATCAAATGGCATAAATTGGAGCTAAAGTAGGACTTTTTTCTTTAAAGTACAAAATACATTTTGTGATCTTCAAGGCTTTTATTTCAGATGCATTTTGCTGCATTTGCATTTTTGCAGATGTGTAAAAGTGTAATATAATACGAGTGTAAGTGACTTTAAAATGACAGCAGCTACAATTTTGGAAAACAACTCATCCCAAAAAGTAACAGAAAATGCTTAATAATAAAGTTAGATCTAATTAGTTTTCCTTTCTTAGATACCTAGGGATACCTAGGATCACCCCTATCATTTCTTCCATACTTCCATTTTTGCATCCATAATATATATGAAGTGAAGCTATTAAACGTTACACTTTTAATTAATTAATTCGTTCCGAGACTAAGATCGTATGTCGATTTACTCGTAGCTCAAATGAACGTTTCCAATAGAAATGAGCTAAAAACAAATTAGTTTGTTCCAAACCTCTGAAAAACACAAAAATAGGATATTGGGATGGAAAAACATTTGTTCTAATACGCATTCCATTAACAAAGTAACAACTAACTAGTGGTTTGATAGTACTAAAATGTGTTTAATAGTACTAAACTTAAACATATTTCGCAGAGAGGGAGGTGAGAGAGGAACAGAGGGGAGGGGGCGTTTTGCACGGCAACCCACTCGTGACAAACAAATTTAAATGAACTTGGATTACAATGCAGACACACTCAAAAATAAATTGAATCTAACCGTATACTAAATTTAATTCTAATTTGTTTTAAAATTTGATACCTTTCTCCAACCTGACTTTCAGATGCAATCTATCTAGGGTTGTTTGCTTTTGTATTCCCTTCAAAATATTCCGAAAATGATGCAAACAGATTGCCTCACAATAGGATAACGCACGACCACTTGCCAATGAGAAGTTCTATATACTCTCGTATTAGCGATCGCTCCACCATTCGAACAGACTAATGGGGGGGAATAGACTGAAAAAAGATGCAACGCTCCGCCCATTGCTCGTAGAGACATTACACGAGAAGGTGCGACCAGAGACATTTCACGGGGGAGCTGCGGGAAGAGAGACAGTGCCGATGACGTTCTTATCAGCAGCCTCTCGCGTCCGCTGTATGCTCATATCTCAAGATAAATATTTGCCCGGAATTTTACTCGTATCTCGAATTCCTCGCATGTCAGGGCACTCGCATGCCGAGGTACCACTGTGTCTACATTTATTTGTATTGTGTAGATCTACCATTTTTTCATAACAGACATTAATGTTTTTTTGGCAGTTGCTGGCGAGACAGTCTGGACAATGCTGCAAAGCGACATTCTGAGAAATCCACTAAGCATTGGTTCTCCATTTACCAGCTCATAACAAAATATCTGGAAGATCACATGGCAAATTCAGGTTTGAACACCACACACAATGTTCTGTGTGGCTGATTAAAAATAAAGTAAAATGTGGATATGAGTTGATTAAAAAGTTATCATTCTCAGAACTCTGAAATCCAGTGCTGTTTTTGTCCTGTCTAGGCATTGAGATGGGAAATTCCTGCCTGTCCTCGTTGTCCTCTACTCTTGAAGCCTTCATGAATGGTTCTACCCTGGGCGAGTTTCATACACGCTTGGCTATGTTACTCAGCTTTCATTGTCACCTTCTTCTGCTCCCTCCTCAGCCTGGGCAAGGTCATATTACACTTTGTGATATACTCCAGACATACAGCACAAACATTTAAGATAATAACTTTATATGCAATCATACAAACAATGTAACGCTCCTATTCCCGTGCTTTCTCGCCAGCAGTTTCCATAGTTTACCTCACATGTTAGCAGGGAGCCATAGGCACCCATCAAAAGAGCCATATGTGGCTGCCGGCGCCATAGGTTCCCTACCGCTGCTCTAATGCCTTAGCTTAAGGAATTTTAGTATATATTTACTTTGCCATTGCATTTGACAAATGCATCTGGTCATCTCGGGTCCCTTACCTAGTGATAATATGTGGATTCTTTCATGTTCGGAGTATCATTATTATCTGCTTTATATGGCACAACTAAACCACTTAAATTTTGTCATCATCTGACACCGCATCTTATAATTCGATGCACCATCAATATGGATCAATAAAGTGGTACCTCGACATACGATCATAATCTGTTCCGAGACTGAGATATGTCGAGTTTGTAACTCAAGCGAACGTTTCCCATTGAAATGAATTGAAAACAAATAATTTTTTTTCCAACCCTCTGAAAAAAACACCAAAAAAAAAGATATTGGATTGAAATTTTATTTTATTTTTTCGAATTCTAACTTCATCCACGGCACTCGTAAACAAAAAAAACAAATTAAATTAACTTGGATAAATATATACAGACACTCAGACCTACGTTTGACATACGTTTAATGGAACTACACAAAACTGAATTCTAGTTTTTCTTAATCTTTTGTTACCTTCGTTTTCCAGGTTAGCGGTTTACCAGGCCTCCACCCTCACGTTCACTATTGATGGACTGTTTGCTGTTGTATTGCCTTCAAAATTTTCCGCGAATTATGCACACAAATGTCCTCAATAGGATAACTCATGACTATTTGCCAAAGAGGAATAGTTTTTAAAGAACGATCGCGGGAGCTTCTTTTCTTAAAAAGAATAACATGAAATGCAATAGCTGAGCTTACTCGCGTATTGATCGCGGGTAATGAAGTTTTATTTTTAGAAAGGGTGCCCTTGCCTATGGGTGTTGTGTGCACGAGTATACTTCATTACCCAGAAAGCTCTCTTTTAGCCCGCATGCGCGTTGTGTTTCCGGATCGAAACCCGTCTGAATAAATGTTCAGTCCTCGTCGATATAGTAGTTATACACAAAAGACATGCGGCAAATAAACTGCCTCTCATGTCCTGGCCACCTGGCTTGGTCGCGTCTTGAAATTTTAATCGTATCACGAGCTAATTATTTGATCGAAATTTCCGTCGTAACACGAGCATGCATGACAAGCTGTTGTATCACGAGGTACCACTGTATTGGTTAATCAATGTAGGAAATTCCCTTTAGCACAGCTCCATCTAGTTCAGTGATTTTCAAACTTTTTGCCCCCTTCACCGCCGGGCCAAAATGCCAACGCCCCCCTCTTTACCCCTTTCCAACGAACGCTAGAACGACTATATTGCTAAATGTCACAAGAATTGGTTGATTCTTCAATCACAAACAGTTTGAAGACTAAAAAAAACAGCGCCGGCGCGCTATTGTGTGCTCCTCTGCGGCTGACTGGATGGTGGTGGTTTCCCCAGTCGCCTGCATCGACGATAAACTCGCGACAATTAGTGATATACGGTATATGCGCGCTGCTCGTGAGCGCTCGAGCAGACAACGTTTCTTGTTTCAATAAAGCTTGTTTTTTGTCGACTTTTTATTACAGACAATCAATTTTTCCGGTCTTTCTACAAACACCAACGTCACATTTTACTGTAATTGCTCCATCGCCCCCTTCACTATTTCAACGCCCCCCATTCGCCTGTTTATTCGTCAGCGCCCCCCTGAAAGTTCACACCACCCCCCGATGGGCGGTACCGCCCACTTTGAAAACCACTGATCTAGTTGATGTATAGCACAGAGCGCCTTACCACTTCTTCTATTACTACACTTATCTAGTGGATGTATAACACCATACTATCTCCACTATTACTCCCGCTGCTACCACCACTACTACTACTGTCTTATAATCAGGTCCGCCTTGCAGTGTGGAAAATATGGTTAATAAAAAAACTATAATTTTCCTTACTTTTCAGATGCATTGTCTTATCTTCTGTGGAACCTTCACAAATACTACAGTCAATTTTCAGATTGTATTCAGGAAACAGTCAGACTTCTGAGACAGCCAATTGAAAAGGAACTTCAGGTACACAATATTAATGAAATTGTATTTGAATGTAAAATTACTCATACTAATTGAATTTAATATGCTTCAGGACTTTGTTAAGATCTCCAAGTGGAATGATTGTAGTTTTTGGTCCATCAAGCAGTCAGTGGAAAAGGCACATCGGTAATTTATCAGTTGAATAAAGAAAAATGGCGTTTATCTTTGTCCAAATTTATAATTTATAAAAAAAATTTAATTATAATTTATAATTTTATAACTGTTTTTCCCCTCTTTGTTTGTCCAGGACCCTCTTTAAATTCATCAAGAATTTTGAGCACGTTCTTAATAGTCCTTGTCTTACTGTTCTGGTAGAACAGAAAAACAACAATTCCCACGATAATTATAACAAAAAATTAGAGGAAACACATATTCAGCAGATTCATCAGGCACTCAAGGAAACCGAGCCAAGAGTGAACAGAGAACAGCAGGTTTGAGTTCCAACGTATGCATATTAAAGATTGCTTGTCAATGAGTATTGATGTTCATCTGGGGATTTCAGAGCAATGAGCAAGACGGAGTTAACATACAACATCTGCAAGCACGTCTCCCTGTTCTTACCAAAAAAATGAAGAAAATATGTGCCCAATTTCTGAAGAAACACCCGGCACTGGAGTTGACTGAAGATCTGGAGTTCTTCACTGGTAAGCTACATGTATTTCAGATCTAAAGCTTTACTCATATGTCCTGCATATTTAACACAAAAATTCTGCCGTTTACGTTTAAAGAGGTGTTGATATTATTTTTTTTGCCTTTTAGACATAGCTCCTAGCATTTAAGAGTAAAGTGTAAGAAAATCAAAATGTCATTGACCGACCCTTCTACCTTCATTTTGGTTCATGTACAATGAACTCAACTTAGTCTATGCTCTGAATTCCCTTAAACCTCTTATGCGTGACTAATAGGGGGTTTTATTGTGGTAACAATGAATTCCAAACATGTCAATTCGATGTAAAATATGTTAAAAAAGAAAGTGTTAAATGGAAATATAAATCTGATCTTTATGAATAATTGAAAAAAGGTCATGCAGTTAAAAGTTTGTCAACTAAAATACCCCTGATTCGTCGTCACCTTATCGTGATGGTGGGGTTTGTGTCTCAATGATCCTAGGAACTATGTTGTGTAGGACCTTGTGCCCCTGGTAGGGTCAGCCATGCCAAAATAGTCTTGGGTGAGGGACCAGACAAAGAATGACTCAGAAGACCTCTTTTGACAAACAATTTAGAACTATTTTCCCTCGCCCAGGCGTGGGTCACCAGGGTCCCACTGTGGTGGTGGTGCACGATGGCAAGCACCTTTTGGCGCTGGTGGACAAGGGTACCATCGCACCACCCTCAGTTGGGAGGAATGGGACCTGACTGTTTTTTATGCGTATGCACCAAACAGCAACTCTGAGTACCCATCATTTTCCTTGGAAGGGGTGCTTGAGTGTCCTGTCGTGCTTGAGTGGACTCCCTCATTCTGGTGGAGCATGCTAGTGAGACGTGGAGAGGCGTGATTGGGATGAGTGGTCCCCCTGATCTGAACTCAAGCGGTGTTCTATCGTTGGACTTCTGTACTCGTTGATTCTCAACCATCAACACCTCGTTTAAGCATAAAAGTGTCCATATGTGCACTTCGCATGAGGACACCCTAGGCTACAATCTTATGATCAACTTTGTAGTCATGGCATCGTGCTTGCGGGCACATGTCTTAGATTGGTGGGTGAATAGAGGGACGTATATGTCAACAGATCACCACCTAGTTGTGAGTTGACTCCAAAATGTCTTGAGGGTCTACTGGGAATGCCTGGCATAGTTCCCTGTAAGAAGTTTTAGGTCTGGATGCATTTAAACTGCGTCATCTTGTATGCATGGACAAAGCTAAAGCTGTTAAACTATTTTTCTGCAAACATTGCAACATCTAGCAGATATGAATGGGCTTTTCTCCTGAAGATATGCATATGCTCGGGTGGTCTGCTTAAAACTATAATAACAAACGTAGTGTCTTTGCCCCATATCTAAATAAAACTAGATTGTGCAGAATAGACTGGATGGAAGCGTGTCCACGAGCAGTGGTCCTGTCTAGAATCACACAAAACTTCAAGTGCACTTGTTTGGATTTTGGGTTGTCATTTGAAATGCCTCTTAAACGTCCTGTGGAAGAATCATTACAGGAGAAACCGCAGCCTCCCCGTTGCGGAGAGGGGACTTAGGCTAAAGAGCAGAGCCACAGCGAGCCGAGGCCGCGAGAGGCTACTTATGATTTCACCACACTGTCTCTCTCGCCGCATCTCCCTCATGCAAAGATTTCTATGAGCACTGGGCGGAGGGTTGCATTTTTTTCCGTTTATTTATTTATTTTTTTGCATTAGTTGTGCAGAATTAAGAGAAACACAATGGATCCAAGTACAATTTATAGAAATTTAGACTGAGCTTAATCTTTCACTTTTTTCACAACCATCTGTTGATAGTGTGTGTGTCTGTTTCTTATTCCTCTTAGGTGAGATCCTTCACAATCTAAAAAACTTGCAGGACCTGGCCATCGACATTTCAGTAGAAAAAGAGAAACAGACTACACAGGTGAAACACATTTTGCAGCAAAAACAGAGAGCTCTGTCTTCTCTCTTCAAAATACTCGCAGAAACAGGTTAGTTAAACTTCAATCCTATTGAGAAAAATGTAGCAGTATGAACTCTTCTGAATTTCTGTCTCAGGTCTTTCATATCGTAAAGGGTTGATATTGAACAAGGCAGCTGACCAAGAAAGAACCCTGTTCTTACAGCCACTGGATTTGGGCACCGCTTTTTCTACCATAGTGGACTCCGAGTCTGAGACTTTGTAAGCCAGGGGTTGAGGTGGTTTGTTTAATTGTAGTGATCCATTGGAAATTACACAAAGCACACTCAGAGTTTAAAACGGGTTCAACGTTTAATGAAAAAATACATATAAATTATATTTTGCTGGAAAACATTTCCCAATACTGTATTCATTTATTTTGTGCATACAGTGGGGCAAATAAGTATTTTGTGAACTACCAATTGTGCAAGTTCTCCTACTTGAAAAGATCAGAGAAGCTTGTAATTGTCAACATAGGTAAACCTCAACAATGAGAGACAGTATGTGGGGGGGGAAATATTTGGTCAATACCAAAAGTTCATGTAAATACTTTATGTATCATTTGTTGGTAATAACTGAGGCCAAACGTTTACTGTAGCTCTTCACAAGCTTTTCACACACTGTTGCTGGTACTTTGGCCCATTGCTCCATGCATATGTCCTAGAGCAGTGATGTTTTGGGGCTGTCGTTGGACAACACAGACTCTAAACTGCCTCCTCAGATGTCCTATGGGGTTGAGAACCGGAGACTAGGTAGGCCACTCCAGGACCTTGAAATGTTTCTTACAAAGCCATTCCTTTGTTGCCCAGGCTGTGTGTTTGGGATCGTTGTCATGCTGAAAGACCCAGCCACGTCTCATTTTCAATATCCTTGCTGATGGAAGGATATTTTCACTCAAAATCTCTCGATACATGGCCCCATTCATTCTTTCCTTTACACATGTCAGTCGTCCTGGTCCCTTTGCAGAAAACAGCCACAAAGCATCATGTTTCCACCCCCATGCTTCACAGTTGGTATGGTTTTCTTCGGATGCAATTTAGTATTCCTTCTCCTCCAAACACAGAACCTGTGTTTCTCCCAAAAAGTTCCATTTGGTTTCATCTGACAATAACACGTTCTCCCAGTCCTCTTCTGGATCATCCAAATGCTCTCTAGCAAACCTCAGACGGGCCTGGATGTATATCCGTAGCAATACGTAGCAGAAGGGACAACACCTCGGTGTTCTGACCAACCATTCCATCCTGGGATAGGATGGATTGCTGTCGGCGTTCATCAGCAACAGAGTCGAGGGGCTCTACTCGGCCACTGTTGTCTTCAGCTCCAGACTTCTGAGGAAGGGAGTTGAGGGGCTCCAATCTGCTACTGTTGTCTACGGCTCCAGTCATTCACTAGGTAGCCCCGTGTGGTTCAGGGATATTTGCTCACTGTTGTTATCATTTTGATGCCACAGGGTGAGCTCTTGCATGGAGCCCCAGATCGATGGAGATTATCAGTGGTCTTGTATGTCTTCCCTTTTCTAATAATTGCTCTGACAGTTGACTTGTTTTACACCAAGCATTTTATCTAATGGAGATTCAGTCTTTACAGCCTGGTGCAGGTCTCCAATTTTGTCTCTGGTGTCCGTTGACAGCTCTTTGATCTTGGCCGTACTGGAGTTTGGAGTGTGAGAGACTGAGGTTGTGGACAGGTAACGAGTGGAGACCTCATTAGTCCTCGTTAGAGTTTAGACCTCTTTGACAGTCAGAAATCTTGCTTGTTTGTAGGTGACCGAATACTTATTTTCCACTCTAATTTGGAAATAAATTCTTTGAAAATCAAGCAATGTGATTTTCTCTTTTTTTTCCCCACATTCTGTCTCTCATGGTTGATGTTTACCCATGTTGACAATTACAGTCCTCTCATCTTTTCAAGTAGAACTTGCACACTTGGTGGTTGACTAAATTCTTATTTGACCCACTGTATATCTAAATTTTAAATCAGAAAATTACACTTATTCAGTTGATCCAAATTATTCACCTCCATTCTTTAAACAGGCATTACCGTATTTATTCGCATATAAGCCGCCCGTGTGTATAAACCACACACTGAAAATTTCCTGAAATTTGGGAATTTTACTATTTTTCGCATACAAGCCACCCGTTGATTTCACCTTCATATTCATGGTTTTAATAGGGAGTACAAATCTGTTACTTAGAAGGGAAAATCTTAAGAAAAATCATCAAGTGGTATTTGGATTGGATAACTTAATTTATCCCGCATTCGGGAAATTTCATTGTAGCAATGCAGATACAGAAAAAAACTGTTACAAGTTAGACAGTTCAGTCTCACAGGTAGCAGAACAACAAAGCAAAAGCACAAAGTACAAAGCAAAGCAGAGTAAATGGGATCATTACCAAATCAAATCATTAAGACAGAAAAGCAGCAAAAGCACATAACGACCAAGAGTGGTCGGAGCTACCACCACCGACTGCCAATTGAACGGCGCTTTCTGAGATACTTCATGAGTCAAAAGCATATTATTAGGTTCAATATCATAAGGAAGGTAATATGGCTTTTCATTTGGCCTGTCAGAGCACTTTTAACTAAGTTTGGACAGCACCGCCCTTGCTAAGATGGCTACCCGTGATCTAGATAAGATGGCTGTGCCCCAGCGAGCAATGATGGGAACGCGAGTTTTCATGTTTTATGCAAGATACGTACGTTTTTTTTCTTGAATTTAATTCATAGACGTCAAAACAAATTTTGTTTAAAGTTTTATCTGTATCTTTTCTCTATTTTGAAATGAATTAAAGTATCTGCCGCATACGCTTAGGTCATGACGCAACAGCGCCATTTTGTCGTGACGTCATTGTCACGGTGCCGTCAACTTGCAGGTTTTTTTTGCATGTCGTGTTTTTATGCCAATAGCCGTACCATCGATGCAGTCATCATTTTTTCTCCGACAAAGGCGGCTTATATGCGAGTAAATTCGATAACTCCTTTGTATGCACTTAAACACAAAATTTAACACTATGGTGCAAGTGGCATCAGGGTATTCGTCGTTTAGGTGGGAACCCCTGAGCTAAAGTTATGCATTTGTGTGCTGTCACGCCGACTCTTACGCTTTGTCAAAGACTGCATGCACTTCATTGTTAAATGTTCTAGGTGGATGTCCGGTTTGATTACCGTATGGGATGGATGCCAACATTATTTCTACCGTTCATGGGCGAGGATAAATGCCTTGCAGACAGCATTCCAACATGCTTCAAAAGTAAGAAAACTGCTGCTTAAAGGTGGTGTACATAATTGAAAAAAATGCCTTTTCCCGTATTTTCAAATACTATAACCGAAAGTTGGGAGGGGGGTACTTTACTCAATTCAATAGATTAGATTTAGCAAAGCCACAACCCATTGTCCTTTGTAAAATGAACCAAAAAATGCACATAAAACATTTTAATCTGACTTAGATGTTGGCCAGGAAACTACAATGGTAGTCATGTACATCACTCCTCTCACCATTCGGCTGTGTAATAACACCTATCAACTTGTATGTTTTTCTCGTATTTTATCTTTTTTTTTTTTATTATTTCAAATTGTGTACACTGTATATAACAACTGTGAGGGGGGAGTATTTTGTAAAATAAGATAAAGTTAAACTTAAATCAACTTGTATTACTATGTAGAGTATTACGGTATATTTAAGAGCAAATATTTACCTTGAGATACGAGACAAATTTTATAATGCGAGCATACAGCCAGGTGGCCGACGCAAGTGGCTGCTTATGAGAACAGCATGGGCACTATCTTTCTCGCCATAACTCCATGTGAAGATACCTTCAAATAATGGGCAGAGTGTTACAGGAGCTCAGTTGTGAGGAGCTAGAAGGGAGTACTCCCTCGCTACAAAGGAAATACAACACATGTTACAGAAGTGGCAAGAGTTTTCTGGTTTTATCTAAAAGAAGCACCCACACTTTAAAAAAAAAGTTGCAAACAACACGTTAATGATTATTGAGAACTTTATTAAACAAAATGTCTAAAGGCAATCAAAAATATTTGTGGCAATCAACATTTTCAATTAAAAAAAAAGGATAATGAAAGACAAAACGTTTTTTTACCACATGCAATTTTAATACATTTTCTTAGTTTTATTAACTTTCTCAGTTGCAAGCTTGGCCTCTTTTGACTCCTCCCTTGAATAATTCTGTTCATAGCAAGCTGCTTCTGCCAGTTGGATGTCCATCTTTACCAAGCACATGGCATAAAGTGTGCTTGGTCCCATTGACATCCTGAAGTCTGTCCTGATTTTCCTCACAGCACTGAAAACTCGCTCACATGTGGCATTGCTGTGGGGAATCAAAAGTATGCCCAGTGCAATATTTTTTATGTTAGCATATTTGGGGGTTCAAGTAATGTCTTTTATTTCTCTGACTTTTCCCCATTGCACATCTGCATTCTCCTGTATTGTAATTTATCCTAGCTCCTCAACGTGCCGGCAGCTGAATTCTTCTTCGAAGGCATCAACATCACAGTCAGGCTTCATGCATGGGAATCTGTTGATACTTACACTTGCAAAGGAACTTTTTTTGATGATGCTAAGATCAGCTACCTCCGCATGTTTGAGCAATTCATCCTTCATTGGAAATTTTTCTTTTACATATTTCACTGCAGTTTTATAAAACTTTCTCACACTTGTGTAGAAGGCAAGGATATATAAATATGTATTCCGTCTTGAACATTTGCAAGCTGCAGTTCGTTGTATTTTCTTTTCAATGGCAAAATATCAGCATCACAGTTCTCTCGTCTTCGATAGGAAGCCATGGCTATGGTATGTCTATGCTGCTTTAGAAAATCTATCGTAACTACATCCACATGGCCGAAAAGGATGTCACCGTTAAGGTGATGTGGATTTGGTTTTGATCTGTGCTATCCTCAATCGGCGAATTTAACGAACATAACGTTTTGAAACACCGATCACACCAGACATTTCTTGATTTTTATTTCATTTTTTTCGTAGTTTTCATAGAAATTGCAGATTTCGTAATTTGCTATAAACTGGCGTGGTAAACCAAGATTTGTAGTAAGGCTGTGTACTAAGTCCTCTTCTGTACTCCCTGTACACATACAACTGTACACCAACCCACCAGTCTAACTCCAGCATCAAATTTGCCGATGACACCACTGTGGTGGTCGGACTCATCTCAGGAGGGGATGAGTCGGCCTCAAGAGATGAGGTCAACAAACTGTCTTCGTGGTGCTCGGTGAACAATCTCACACTGAACACCAGCAAAACTAAAGAAATAATCCTGGGCTTTTGCAAACACAGCACAGATCTGGCCCCACTCCTCATAAATGGAGTATGTGTAGACGGGGTCCTGTCCTTTTAATTCCTGGGGGGTTCATGTCACGGATAAGATCGCCTGGTCTACAAACACCACAGCAGTAGTGAAGAAGGCCCAGAAATGACAGCTCCTCAGGGTAGGGTACTCAGGAGAAACAACTTGGACACTAAGCTTCTGGTAACCTTCTATAGAGCCCCCGTGGAGAGCATCCTGGCATACTGCATTACAGTGTGATATGCTGGAAGCACGGCAGCAGACAGAAAGAGGTTTAATCCAACCTTACACTAAACGTAATTCCAAAACTACCAATTACTACAAATCTTTATTATTATTATTCTTATTTAAAAATGGTGGTGCATAAGGAACACAATTTGAACATCATTACACAACTAGACATGCTGAGGAGTAGGAAAATTCCAGGGAGATGAGAGAGCCAAGCAGGTTGCCAGTCTTAAAACAGGTCTACTTAGGCAACAAGATTTTTTAAAGAAAGAAAATAATGCAGCAGTCGAAGCTAGTTACGCCATTAGCAAGATAACAGCTAAAGCAGGAAAGCCATTCAGAGGTGAATTTGTAAAAAGTGCATTTTACTGGCTGCACATTGTCTGTCCAGAAAAGAAAGCTCTGTTTAACAATATCAGCGTTTCTTCCAACACCGTGGCACACAAGCTTAATGTTCTGAACAAGAAGCTACAAGGCCAGGGGGAACTTGTCAGTCTTACCTATGACAACATGAGAGCATTCTACACAAAACTTGTGTTGTGGAATGCCCAGCTCTCAGACAAACCTTTGCCATTTCCCAGCATGCAGGGCACTTGTGGATGCAGGCACACCATTCAGTGGTGGGAAGTATACTGAGGGCATTTTGAAGCTACTGAAGGAATTTGATTACAGGTTTTCAGACCTGTAGACACATAGAGCCACATTTAAAATTTGTGCAGAGCCCTTCTCCTTTGATGTGCAAGATGCCCCTCCTGCGCTTCAAATGGAGCCCATTGACCAGCAGGGCAACTCTGTACTCAAAGTCAAGTTCAGGGAGGTGATTGGAGAAGCAGACAGGCTTGGACAATTTTTGAGAGTTGATCCTTTCCAGAATGTTGTAGCGGACCTTGTGTGTGTTTTTGGAAGCACATATTTATGTGAAAAGCTCTTCTCCACCTTGAACTTCAATAAGTCCAAGTACAGGGTCCAGACTTACTGTTTAATGTACTATTCATGTTCATAAAGTTAAAGGGTAAATAACGGTTAAATCAGGCTTTTTGTTTTAAATTTCGTTTATTTTTATTTTTTTGTTAAAAATAAAGATATTTGAGAACATTGAATGATTTATCAGCGCTTTTCTTGTGGAAATCCTGGTGTGGCCCAGCCTCACCCAGAATTCTGCCTCCAGCGGACCCCAGGTAAATTGAGTTTGAGGACCCCTGTACTACAGAATTGAACCGTGACCTGTTAATAATGATACAAATTGTATTGCACTGTATTTGGCAATACACACCCCTAGTTTGGACATAATGTCTTTCTCCCCCTCCTATAGGACTTGAGTTTGGGAACTATTGAGAGATGCAGGGGTTTTTCATCGCATCTCTTCCACCTCCTACTCAAACAGAGGCAGCGACTGACAAAGTTGACTGAGCAGTTTGTCCGGTTCAGGTTTGTTTCATGCATATCCTTCATAGGTTCAAGTCTTTGCATTGCATTAATTAAGATTAAATGAAAGTGAATGTCATTCCTTGTGTTGGCTAAATTGATGCAGCATTTCCAGTAATATATACTGCAAATAGATCTGTTGTTAATCCAAAGGACAAAACTATGAAATAAATAACAGTTGAGTGTTTTTATGTTTTCTCATAAGGAGGCTAACAAGCACAATCAAAGATATCAGGAACAAACTCCAAAGTGAAGAGGAAAACACAGACTGCATACTCCTACCTCAGGAAGCTCTGTACAGCTGGGTTAACAAAGTACAGGGGCTCATTGCTCAGTGTTCCATCCTCCTGCAGGAGTTGTCCTGGCTTTTACAGTGTTGCCCACAAGTGCCAGAAAAGGAGGGTAAAGTTGACTCCTGGCAGCATCCTCTGAAATGCACGTCCCCATTGGCACTTAAACATCAGCCCGCAATTTCCAAAATACATAGAGGAGATGCCACTTGGAGGCAACTCAACCAGCTTGTGGATGCAATGGTGAAGGAGATAAAGAATTCTAAGACTGAGTTTCAACCAATAGCACAGAAGTGTTCAGAGAAACTACTTCTGACAAGGTAAAATACAATTTTTGGATGGTCATAAATGGCAGTCACACCAATATTATGACTCACTGAAAAAAAATTTTCACAGGAAAAATCTTGTTACATGTTGTTCAGCTTTTGAACAACTGAAAACTGTGACATCTCAGCTATGTGACATTGGGCAGCTTTTCATGCCAACCTCATCGCCCATCAACAGACACCATTGTCCTGCCGTCATTCAGAGCCTACAGTATTTTAGAGAAGAGGTGATGAGAAATGATAATGAGTTTTCCTCTTGGAAGGCGAAGCATCTCTCAGTTGGACATATTTCCCCAGGTAAATGTACTAAATAAGGGTTGCTCAAATTTTCATTGTTCAAAATGTACATTTCAAGGAGTGAAACTCCTGTAATTGGATTGGATAACTTTATTCGTCCCGTATTCGAGAAATTTAATTGTGATAGTCGCAAGAAAAGGCATAGTTATAAGTTAGACAGTACAGTCGCAAGGCCGCAGAACAACAAAGCAAAAGCAGAAAGTATGAAGCACATCAAAGTAAATGGGATCATTAAGAATCACTAAATCAAATCATTAAGGCAGAAAAAGCAGCAAAAATACAAAACGAGCAAGAGTCTACCTTTTTTGTCCCGGTTATTGACAAAACTCAGCAGGTATATATGTTAATTTAATTTTATAGCTCGCCTCTTCGGAGTTAACCTTTTGTGGATGCAGTGCATTGCATTGATTTAAAAAGTACTAATAAAAAACAAACACTCTAAAAAACTATGTGTCGGTCGTTTCATGTTGAAGTTTGAGAGTTTCACAGATCAGAAATCGGATTGGAATTTATCAGAAACTGGGCCAAACTCATCTTTTTCAGAGCATTGATTAAGGTTAGGCGAACTGTCTGGCGACAAATTGACCGGCCAACGAAGCGTCCGTTCGACAAACCGTCCGTTCGACAAACCGTCCGTTTGACGAACCGTCCAGGGAGGAAGCGTCCGGCGACGAAGCGTCCAAGGACGAAGTGTCCGGCGACGAAACGTCCAGGGACGAAGCGTCCGGCGACAAAACGTCCAGGGACGAAGCGTCCGGCGACGAAACGTCCAGGGACGAAACGTCCAGGGACGAAACGTCCAGGGACGAAACGTCCAGGGACGAAGCGTCCGGCGACGAAACGTCCGGGTACCCTAAGTTTATGGAAAATATTTTACAGTAATACCCCGATACATGTGTGCCCCGACATACAAGCAATTTGAGATAAGGGTAAAATTTTCGAGCAAATATTAATCTTGAAATACGAGACACTATTTGACATACTCATAACAAGATCACTGTCCTGCAACTCTTTGTCTCTACGAGCACTGTTGCATTTTTTTACTAGTTAGTCAGTCCAGAATGGTGGAGCTCACTCGTTAATACGAGAGCAGTATACTACTTCTCGTTGGCAATTGATCGTTCGTTATCCTATTGTGAGGACATTTGTGTGCATCATTTTCGTAATAATTTGAAGAGAACACAAAAGCAAACAACCCTTGATAGGTTCCTCTTAGCTTCAGCTGAAAGTCAGGGTGGAGGCAGAGCAAATAGAGCCAGAAGAAAGGTATAACAATGTAAACCAAAATTAGAATTAAGTTTTGGCTAAAGTTATATTAAATGTATTTTTGTGTGTATCTGCATTGTAATCCAAGTCCGTAATCCCTGAACCATGAATATGGAGGTGAAAATTGGGAATCGGGGTGGCATTTATGCATGAAATTGTAAAATAAAAAAATTCCAAGGCAATTTTCAGGCTGCGACTTATATGCTGTAGTTTTTTTTTTCAGGAAAAAACCTGCCGAATATTTGCAACAATCTTCGACCATGATGCTAAATACCGTATTTTCGCACCTTTGGGCGCACTTAAGTCTAAAATTTCCCCGCGCATTCCAAGCATTCAATAAAGAGAGACGGACGGGGGATTTGCACGGCAATGTGCTCGTAAATTTAAATGAACTTGGATTACAATGCAGACACTAAAAAATAAATTTTAATCCAACCTTGCACTAAACCTAATTCTGATTTTGCTTTTAGTTTTGTTATCTTTCTTCTCCCGGGTTGGCTCTAATTGCCCCACCACTCTGACTTTCAAATGCAACCTATCAAGGGTTGTTTGCTTTTGTATTACCTTTAAAATATTCCAAAAGTTATGCACACAAATGTCCTCACAATAGGATAACCCACGGCCACTTGCCAACGTGAAGTAGTATATACTCCTCGCATTAGCGATCGATCCGCCATTTGCTCTTTCTAACGAAACAAAAAACAGGAAAAAAGGCAACGCTCCGCCCAGTGCTCGTAGAGACATTACATGAGGCAGTTGCGACCAGAGAGACATTACACAAGGGAGTTGCGGGAAAAAAGACTGTGCCCATGATGTTCTTATGAGCAACATCTCGTGTCCGCTGTATGCTCGTATATCAAAATTTGTCTCGTATCTCAAAATAAATATTTGCCCGAAATTGTACTCGTTTCTCAAATTGCTTGTATGTCGGTGCACTTGTATGTCAAGTTACTACTATGGTTTTACTAGTGCCAGCAAGTACAGGGTGACCCAAAAAAGATGCGTACCCATCAGTTTCGAAAACGTTTCTATTGGTACGCATCTTTTTGGGTCACCCTGTACAACAGATTCCAGGAGAAAAATCGAATTATTTCCCATTTTCACTATTACCAACACACTTTTTCATGTCGATACTCGATTGTTTTCAGATGCCCCATCTGTATTTTGTTCTGAGTTTTCTGCCGATCTGGAGACAAACATAAACAGCTTGTTGTGTGCTGTCCAGAATTTAGTG
Organism: Stigmatopora nigra; assembly: GCF_051989575.1. Classification (NCBI taxonomy): domain Eukaryota; kingdom Metazoa; phylum Chordata; class Actinopteri; order Syngnathiformes; family Syngnathidae; genus Stigmatopora; species Stigmatopora nigra. Next base: position 2,111,558 of record NW_027551605.1, read on the forward strand.
AAGAGAAGAAAGAACAATGAGGAAATAGCTCAATATAATGCATCTAAAAGTAAGTTGTTTTTTAATTTTTTTTGATGACCTGTAAATATTCCAGTAATATAATCCAAGCAACTAAATATGAAGGCTTTGATACGTTTTTTCATGTCTTGTTTGGACAGAAGTCTCTGTTGTTGAGTTTTTTAGGTTGTAATTTGCAGATTTATTGATAACATATAGATCACTATGAAAGGTCAGATGTGTGTCAATAATTACACAATGATAGTTTTTGTCTTGGTTTCTTAGTTGTCAATAACATGGTGCCTAGGTAAACGCTAATATGTTGTTGTTTATTAGTAATCTGTATATATCATATGCATTCTTTTCCTGTTTGATGGATTATAATAAAATTCTATTTTTGTTTTACTTTTTTAATTGTTAGTTGAAGCAAAGGCTGTAAATTCGTGAGAATGTCACTGATTGCCTTTCATGTGATGCAATTTTTCCTTTTCATCCTAGTTAGTGATGATCAAGAGGTTGGAGAAGAGCACATGGAAGACTTACTGAAGCCTAGACATTTAACCTATCACTTGGAAGAGCAGTTGGCAGCTGATCTGGAGGCTTTGTCCGTGGGCGATATGAATACCAAACTAGAGGGGCTCATGGGATGCCTTGAGAGGCACACAAATTCATCTCTGCCACAGAAACTGCAGGTAAAATAGTTAGTGCAATACATTTTCTTAGTCAGGAAGTTAAATGGAACATGTATCACTGTTCCCCTGATTTAGGAAGATGGATGATGGTTACTTTTGTGATTGATGCCATTGAATGTACAGCTGTATCTGGCACGTTTGTCTTTTCAGGAAGTAACCAGAGCATGCAGTATGCTCGTGCGTGTGGAGCCAATGCTGGGGGTTTACTCTAATCTGGTCCATTACTTTCTGTCTCTGTCAGTGGAAGTGCACAGATGCACTGGCAAACTACTCTCAGTGTTGGCTAACATCTTCTCAGAGCTGGCTCAGAAGGTACAGACTAAATGAAGATTAATCCACTTTGTCCTCCACAGACTAACTAGAGTTCCATGAAATATTTTCCTGTTTCCAAATTGTTTTGCATTTTACTTACTTTGTCATCTAATATAATGAAACAAAAAGAATCCCAGGTAAACAAATTCCATCAGTATAATTAAACATAATAACCCACTGATAAAAACATATCTACATTACACGGATCATTTTTTTTTTCAGTTCAGTTCATCCATTCCTCAGTTCTATAATATATGTTATGCTTTCCCCCTCCCCCAGGGTTTCTGCTTGCCCAAGGGGGTGTCTTCTGGAGAAGGTGAAGGTGCCACTGAGTTTAAAGATTCTGAGGGAGATGGAGTTGGTCAAGGCGAGGGCAGTAAGGATGTCAGTGAAAAAATTGAGAATGAAGACCAGGTAAAAATTTATATTAGGACAGATAAACCAAAAATGTAATTTGAAACATTCATGTTTAAGGCATATTATTGAACTAAGCAGTAAAATATTACAATTACTTGATTAATACATTCATTTTACTAGAATTTTGTAATCAATGTACTGTCCTAGGTGGAAGACACATTTGCACAAGGTCAGGAGAAACAAAATCAAGATGACAAGAATGTTAAACCAGAAGACAACGCTGTGGAGATGTCTGAGGACTTTGAAGGTCAAATGTTTGATGGTGATGAGCAAGATGCTGGTATGTAAACGTATGGCTTAACAGCACAATATCTGATTTCATAAAATTCTATTCCTTGAGAATTGGTTCCCATCTCAATGATTTACAGATAAAGATGAATCGGATAATGAAATTGAGCAAGAGGAGATGGACAAAAAGATGGGTGATTTGGGTGATGGACTGACAGATACTCTTGATGAGAGAATCTGGGGGGATGAAGATGATGATGATGATATTGATGATGGTGGTGGTGAGGGAAATGACAAAGAGGAAGAATCTGGCCAAGGCATGGACCAGGTACTGTCTTCTCTCGATTTTCGCGACTTCACTCACCGCAAACTCACTTCTTCACGATTATCTGCTATTAGTTATGAACATCAAAAAAAGGTCGCAACCGGAAGACAGATAAAAATGTTTTTCGGCTACCCAAGCATCCACACAGGCTCCCGGGCGCTCAGAAAGCTCTATATTTGGATAAAAATGATGGCCCACCACTTTGTCTTCCGCCATTTTCCTAGTGGCAAGCAGGAAACTGGGAGTGTATTCTGCTTGCGAGTTTGTGTGGCTTTTTATTTTTGTACTTTTTTTTTTCCTTTCCCGGAAAAGAAATTATGCAATGCCGTGCAGCCGTGAATGTTAAAGCCGGGAAGTAAAGGATCACAGTACTCGCCACATTTTGTTTTCGCTCAATATGATATAACTGTTATTCATCACATGAATGCATCTCTGCAGCACATGACATACTGTGATGAATAACATTGCTCCTACAGAGAGTAATTTAAAAATAATCTAGATGTACATTTTATTCAATCTCACCTGAGTCTCGCTTTGTGTCACGTAAAAATGCAATTTTATTGTCCTGTTGTACTTTTCAACTATTTATTCAGGAGGAATCTGTATTAGCTCCAAAGAGTGACAACTTGGAAGTTGCAGAGGCTAACAGAAACAAAGAAAAAGAGGACAGTGGTGACCAAATGAATGCTGAGCAGAAAGACAAAATTAATGAACAAAAAGATGAGGTAATGATTTGAGAATGCAAATGTTCATTGGAACATTTCAAATTGAATGCTTTTATTGTCATTATACAAGTATAATGTGATTTAAAGCTTTCACCACATGCACGAATAACAACACACAAACAAATAAATAATCTATAAATATGTAGTCCAAGTGAGATCAGCAGAGTGAACCGTGCTTATTCCGTCTGAAGTCCAGGAGGAGTTACGGTTTTTGGAGGCGTTCAGTCAGCACCAAGCCGTACCACTCGCTGAGTCTATGGATGCAGCAACAAACAAGCAGACACATTGAAAATCAATAAATGGGAAAGATAAATAATCACTATATAATCAATAAATAAGAAATAATTAAGTAGTCCAAGTGAGTGAAGTGGGCTTGTTCCGTCAGATGTCCAGGATGGCTTCCATGGTTTGGGAGACGTTTAGCGCCTAGTTGCACCACTCGCTGATTCTATGGACCCAACAACAAACATTGAAAGTCAACATCAAGCAGTGGCTGGGCGTGCATTTCACACCTTACCTACAGTAGTGCCCAATCCAACCCTCAATAAGTATTTTATGGCTATAAAAGCTTTGATGCAGCTACAGCTGCAACACATAAAATAATCAATAATAAAATTAAAAAATGAAATATTCAGGAAAATAGACATATTTGACGCACCTAAAATTATTTTTATTCTCACACAAAATACATTATCCTCTTTCCTCAAGAAGATTTCAATTACTTTGTCGTACAGATTGCACGTGCGTTTCTATCGCCTTGAAAGCTAATGCTGACAGCCGAGTCTGTCTTGTTGTATTTCTGGCACAAGTTTTGATTCTCTTTCTGGCTGAAAATGTCCGTTCGACAGAAGCAGTGGACACGGGGATGGTCACCGTTAAACCCACTAGTGTGTAGAGCCGCCCCATGCTCTCACTCATATTTTTCTGCTTAAGGAAGTCAAGGAGATCAGTGGGAGATTTTCCTGTTTTCCATGGCATACATTACAGTCAGTGCTGTTCTTAGCCGAGGCAGATCGAAAAGTGTACCGTGGCTCTGCATTAAGATGGAGAAAGCTGCATGTGGGAAAGTTTTCTGGTATTCCCATAACTTCTTCTTGTCGAGCAGGGAGAGAAACATCAGTCTTTCGTGTTCTTGAAATATAGTCCGCGTCTGGCAAATAATATTGTCCAGTTCAACACCATTCAGCCGGTCCTACTGAGAGGGGAACTGGAAGAAGCTGGAGTAAGGAATCACCTGGCCGCATGGATCATCGACTTCCTCACTGACAGACCACAATATGTAAGACTCCAGGACTGTACATCTGATGTGGTAGCTTGCAGCACGGGGGCCCCAAAAGGCACGGTGCTCTCCCCACTTCTCTTCTCCCTCTACACATCAGACTTCAAACATAAGACAGACACCTGCCACCTCCAGAAGTTCTCTGACGACACCGCTGTTGTTGGACGAGTGACGGACAAGAACGACCTGGAGTACAGGGGAGTCATCACAGCCTTTGTTGATTGGTGTAGGCAAACCACCTCTACATCACAACATCAGTAAGACAGGAAATGGTCATCAATTTTCAGAGGAATCCTCAACAGACCGTACGGCTTTAAAGCCATAAGTCAAAACAATTACAAGGTTATAGATTAATCCAACATGCTTAAGCAAAAACAACATCTGTAACTGTACTAACAATCAAGGTATTTTAACAATAACAAAAGAGCTAACTAAAAACAAACTTCATTTGGATTGAAATAATCACACCTTCATTTGACATAACAATTACATAAAGAAGTGCATCACTATGTAAGAGCACTATGCAAGTGTTGCTGGAAGTGGCAGATATCCATCTGCAAGAGTCCTTGATGACTCTTCGCTGCAAACCCAGATCAAGTCTTCGGAGCCCGATACTAGGTGAGATGTCAGATAAACAGTCCTTGTGAGAACTAGATGACTGGTTACGACCCCAAGCACTCTTGGAACAATTGGAAGAATGATTTAACAAAGAAATAATTAAATTCACACATATATAATAGTATTACAGAATTAACCCAACATCTGTTGATCGTCAATGCGATACCGTAGTCACGCAGCAGGGGGTGCGAGCAATCTCGCGACATTTGTCATCTAGTGACCAGCCAAACATGAATTTTACGACGCGCAGACACTTACAGAATCCTGCTTATCAACGACCACGGTCGAATAAATAATCACAAAATAGTGATAGAAAAATAAGTGGTCAACATAATAAATAAGTAGTATAAGTGGTAGTAATAAGTCTTAATTAGATCCTAGGTGCTGAACTCGGGTTGAGTATGGTGACAGCTCTTGGGAAGAAACTGTCCTTGAGTCTGTTTGACTTTGCAGTTATAGCTTTGTAGCACCTTCCAGAGGGCTGCAGGTTGAAGTGATGCGTATTGTCGTCTATAATGTTCTCTGGCCTTCTAAGGCACCCAGATTCGTAGATTCTGGACAGGGTGGGCAGGGGGGGGGGTGTTTTTTGCTTCGTTGATCACCCTCTGCAGGTTGGTGTTCAGTTGCTCCTTCCTGAGTGCTCTATGGAAATGTACCCTCTGTTGCGCCTTCTCGATGAGTGCTGTAGTGTTTGCCGCCCAAGTGAGATCAGCAGAGATGTAGACTCTTAAGAATTTTAAAGTTTCTACTTGCTCTACATGTTCACCATTAATATATAGGGGTGACTGAGCAGCCCTGTTCTATCAGAAGTCCAGGATGAGTTCTCTGCTTTTGGAGACGGTCAGCAAGTTGTTGAGTCTAAGGACCTCATCTCTCTAGGCCGTCTCATTCTTCCCTGTGATCGTCCTCACCACCGTTTATCGTCCGGAAATTTCATAGTGATTTTCTCCGGGTGCGTGGGTCTGCACTTGTGTGTAGAGTAGTGGACTCAGTACACAGCCTTGGGGCGAGCCGGTGTTGAGCGTTCGGGGCAGATGAGAGGTGGCAACCCAGCTTCACGTGTTGGGGTCGGTTTATCAGAAGGTCCTCAATCCAGGAGCATATGGAAGGTGAGAGCCCCAGATTGGCAAATTTGGGTATCAGAATTTATGGTCTTACGGTGTTAGAGGCTGAGCTGTAGTCGATGAAAAGCATTTAGACATAGCTCCCTCTTTTCTCAAGTTGGCTCAGTGCAGCGTGAAGTCTGGTGGTTATTGCATCTTTGGTGGATCTGTTCGGCTGATGTGCAAACTGAAGTGAGTCGTGGATGAGGGGTAGACGGGCTTTGATGCGTTTCGGTACCAATTTTTTTAAAGCAGTTATTAATTATTGGTGTCAGAGCTAGTGGATGGTAGTCGCCCAAGATTGTTAGCAAGTGACTTCTTGGGGGGGCCACATCGTTCGGGGGTTGACAGGTTGCCCTTCTATCTTCCCCCTGTAAGTGTGCTTTGGCAGCCTTTATGTCTCTCTTCAGGTTGGCGTGAGCCGCACTGTAGAGTGCCCTGTCACCGGATCTGATGACTCCATCTCGGGCTCGGAGGAGTGATCGGACCTGACTGGTCATCCACGGTTTCCGGTTTTAGTATATCTTCTCCACAGTGACCGTACCATGCATTACTTGATTTAAGACAGTACTGTATCTGTGAAGGTTCCCAGGTCCTCATCGTTGAAAGTTTCCCACTGTATCTGTTTAAAGCAGTCTTGGAATCGAGGGAGGGCGTCATCAGGCCATGTGATAATGATTCATCTTTGCAGCTTTAGTTGTCGGCTAAAGGGAGTTTAAATTGAGGCCATGAAAAAAAGGCGTGATCTGACTACCAAGTGTGTGTGTGCAGTATGGTTCTTCTTTGATGTTCGAGTAAACATGATCCAGAGTTTTACCTCTCTTGTTGGACAATTCACGTGTTGGTAAAATTTCGGCAGAACTGTTTTGAGATTTGCCAGATTAAAATCTACTGCAACGATGTGTCCGGCACTTGGGTAGGTGTTCTGGTGATTGCCCATCAGTAGTGAGAGAGCGGTGCCTTAATACCTCGATTAACGCGATCAATGGGCGGTCGGACCCCACCGCTAGAGGTGAAAATCAACAAACCCCCATTAAAAAAAAAACAAAATTCAGTGCTGAGTCCTAGTTCCAAGAGTGGCTTATGCCTATGCGTTTTGGTGGGGATTTTCACGTTTTTATGAACTTTAAAAAAAAAAAAAAACCTTCAATGATGTGTCCTAGTAGCAAGTGGAAGACAGGGGAGTTGATTCCGCTTGTGAGTTTCAGCGTGCATTTTCACATTTTTATGATTTAAAAAGATAATCTAAAAAAATTAAAAAAATAAGCCGCCTCGTGGTGTAAAGGTTCACTCGCCTGGCTTCGTTCAGTCGTTTGTCTCTCTGTTTACCCTACGACTCTCTGACAACCAGTCTCGGGGGTAGTCTGGCTTTCGCACGAAGATAACTGGGTTAGGCTCCAGCAACCCTCACAGCCCTTCCGAGGATGGGCGGTATGGAAGATGAATGAATGAAATAAATAAAAATGTATCTATTTTTTTTTATCTCCCCAGAAAAAATACACGATGTAGTGAGGCAATGATAACCGAAGCGCAAAGTAGCGAGGTGTACTTACCTTAGGGTCCGGTGAGATGTAGACCGCAATGATGATAACAACGACTATCTCTATGGGCAGGAAGAAGAGTCTGCATCTCACCGACATGAATTCTATGTCAGGGGAACCAGACTAACCAGTTAGAGGGAACATTGGATGGAATTCACCCACTGAGGCCGAACTCCTCTTGTCGAATCTGGAAGTTGAGGACTGACAGATTTGTAGATGTTTGACATCTTTGACGTATATTACCAGGAATACGTAGTACGTCAATATAGCACAATTGAACTCTGTTTTGCCCCCGTTGCCTTTTAATACATATGCTAGCCAGCGTATAGTACATGCTAGCACAACCATTGCAGCTCTTCCATTGATCAAAGCACCTTTTCTGTGGGCAAAAAAAATGAAATTGCACCAGAACTGAGATGTTTCATGCGGTGCGCCCTACTGGCATGAAAATACAGTAATTCCTAACTAGAAGTTTCCTGACTAAATGGAAGGTAACAAATAAACTAGCAAACAAAAACTTGCAGGATTAAATACCAGAAGGTATAGGGCACAAGACACCAGATCACCAGATTAAGTGGCAGGCTAGACATAAGTCACAAAACTGATGGGTAATGGGAATACACTAGGACACACCCTAAAATGTACTCACATTCAATCCGTAATAGCAATTTGAAATACAATAGGTACTTGACAATTAGATCCTGCTGTCCCAATTTCGATTTCACAAAGACCAGTTACCGCCACTATCCACAGTAAAAAAAAATTAAAAGATTAAAAAACTTTCTTTTTACCGTATTTTCACGACAATACGGTGCATCACATTTTAAGCCGCAGTGTCAGTAACGAGTGCTATTTCTGTATTTGACACAAATTATGCGCCGTTAAAAAGACGCAGCCAGGCATGGCAAATTATACACTAGCTTAAACATACACGCTACACCCACACGCTAAAAACACGTTTTTAAGAAGGCAACGGATGCAAAACAGTTCGGTTGCACTTTATTCAGCCATTTTACAATGTACACGTCATTGTCACCCTCAAATCAATTAAATTACTCTTTCTGTGCCAAATTGAACAATTGTCCAAATGAGTCCTTGAAAACGCCAGGTCTCCTCACTTCGTTCTCAGAGTCACCGTCATTGCTATGTCGCTTCACAGAGATGATGCTTTCTTTGGCAAAAGCTCGAACCACCGTGCAAGCAGACACGTTCGCCCAAGCGTCCACAATCCATTCGCAAATCGTAGCATAATGCTTTCTTCCACTCTTAGTAAAGCTGTGTTCGCCAGCTACCATCCACTGTTCCCATGCCACTTGCAACTTTGCTTTGAAATTACGGCGAGCACCAAATTAGTATGTTCGCCGTCATACTGGGTTTGTTGACAAAATAACTATATATCCCAGCAGTCACTGTGCACCGAAAAAATCTGTATATGTATGTATATGTGTATATATGTGTGTATACGTGTATATATATTGTATGTGTGTGTGTGTTGTACATCAACAAACTAACTTGTCAACGTCAATATGGTTGGTGAAAAGCCATAGTCTTCTAGTGAGGGAGGTGCAAGGAAGAGGCAAGCCATTTCATTTGAAACGAAAGTGTTAATAATAAAGAAGCTTGATGTGCGTGAGAAAGTGATGAACGTTGCACGGGAATAAAACTTGAATCATTCGACCGTCAGTACCATTTATCAACAGTAAGATCGAGCAGCAGGACCCAAATATTAAACGTTGCACAAAGGTTGCAAATTAATTGAATGATGCCATACAGTGCTTCCACATTTATGATGGGGAAAAAATAGAAGAAAACTGTGCAATCATCATTAGATAGCTTCTTTCGGCCAGTTTCTCGTAAATCTCTCCATCTCTCCAATGTATGTATACAGTACTGTATGTATTCTCTCCATTTTATTAAATGTTTTTTTCAGTACAAACCAATGTTGGTTACTTATACAAGCCTTAAACATACAAATGCACTTATATAAACCTTCAATATACTTATATAGGCCTTAAACATAAATTATAATACAAAATATAGCATTGAATCAACTACAATTTGAACAATTTCAACTTATGAACACGCGCTCAGAACCCAACTCGTTCGTAAGTAGGAGAGCGTCTGTATATGGTTTGCAGTTTAGCTTTGAATGCTCTGTTGGCGCCAACATCTAGCGGCAAGATTTCTTTTGTAAATCCAGGCAGAATGATGGCGAGCACCTAATTAGTGTGGTCATCGTCATCCTGGGTGTGTTGACAAAAGAACTATATATCCCAGCAGTCAATGCGCAGTACTTTTTCTACGGGGAAAATAGTAGTCGGGGGGGGGGGGCTGCTTGCTGTAGTTGTGAGAGCTGTAGAGGATGGTGTACACTATCAACTGATTTGTTTTATCTTATCGTGATAACAATTTTAGTATTGGTCCATATATAAAGTGCACTGGATTATAAGGCACCCTGTCTATTTTGGAGAAAATGTAAGACTGTTAAGTGCGGCTTATAGTCATGTAAATACAGTACTTCATAATTTGAGAATAAATAAAGTACATACCCTGATGTAGTCCAGACATTCATTAGGGTATTTGATGGTGGAGGATCCCAGTCCAGACAACTGAAGAAACAGGAATGGAATTCAAGAGTTTTTTAAATATTTTTTTTATTTTAAGAGGATGGTGATTCCGTTTTGGAGATGGAGGTCACAGAGAATCCTCTTAGGAGGTTACGGGGGAGGCTAGGCAAAGGTATTAATCAGCGGCACTCCAAATCAGGTCATTAGAAGTAAGCGTAAGATCTTTCGCCTTAGTACCCAGAGAAAACCCACCTCCATCCTGGGAGCATATGCAAACTCTACACAGTTAGGAGCAAACCCACAACCCCAGAACTGTGAGGCTAGCATGCTAACCACTTGGCTGTTGGGCCCCTCTAAAAAATAGTATTTAAAAGAAATAAGCTCTATCTTGTCATTATGTTAGACTGCATATTCTTTTTCAAATAAATAAATATATAAACTACTCTTTTCCCTTAGGGGGAATTTGAGAAGGATGAAGTGGACCCCTATCACGACCAGCAGTTTAAGAAACCGGAATCCGAAGATGTCACGCTTCCTGAGGAACTTAACCTGGACCAGATGGAAAAGATGGGAGATGAGACAGAAAGTGAAGGTAATGGTGATTCTAGTTGTTGTTGAAGTGCACATTGGTTCACTTTCATTTAAGTTCAGATATTAATTATTCTGATGATTTCATTTCTTATTTTATATAAATACATTTACAGTCCCCCTACCAAACTATCTGCCTGTGAGTCATTTTTTTGTTTATACTCTTTATTGGTTACCTTTTAATGTCGATGTTTGCAGAACACGATCCATTTGCCATTGACAACGAAGACATTACTGTGGATGGGGATAAGGATGAGCAAGATGAGGCATATGAGGAGCAAGGAGCTGAGCCTATGGACGATAATTCAAACGGAAAAGAGGAAGACAACCAAGAATCAGAGCCGGAGGATGAAACGGAAAGTCGTTCAGATGAAGTAAAAACAGGAGGCAATCAAAATGAAGACACATCAAACACAGATCAGGATCAGCCTAACTCAAAAGATGAAAGAACCAGTTTTGAGGTGAGACTACCTACTTTGTATATGATCAACACAAAGCAGTTTTTAATTGCTTGCATAGTACATAGAATACACTTTTAAAATTCACGTTACATTTGTCCCCAATTTTTTTAATTAATTTTTGACCTTTTGGAGAAATACATCAACAATTTCAATAAATATCCAAATGTAAGATTTTTCACTTTTGCTATGGTGCACGCTGAGTTTTCAGGTCCAGTAGGCTAATTAATTATCCTCGTATAATTAGCACTAGATTCCTGGTTTCGACCACATCCTAACTGTTCAAAATGTACTGAACCAAACTCTGGATGAGTGGTAGAGTAGTTATCTAGTCGTTCTCCAACCCCGATTTTGTGGGTTTGATTCCCGGCTCAGGTAAGCTTATCTAAGTAATCTTAAACAAGATACTGAACCCCAAATTGCTCCTTATGGTGTATCATGATGTCATTCAGAGATAAGAGTTGGGCAAATGACAAAAATTGTGATCACCATTAGAAAAAAATGGATCGTTAGATAACAAGATAACAAGTTTTAGATTTTTGCTAAATTTTCAGAACATTTTCCATTGCTCCATGCATATGTCGCTAAAAAAATGACTGACGAGAGGGTAGGTACGTTTTATATGCACACAAATTAGACATGACATGCAGGAAACTGCAAAGTGACAAGGACGAAACACCATACTGCAAGACAGTTATTTTGACAGTTGAATGAAATTCAAGAAAAAAATAAACCGTATCTCGCATAAAACGTCAAAAAACTCACTTGTGCCTGCCACTCCCCCCTCATGCCACCACCATCTTACCTAGGGATGAAAAACTAGACCGCTACTGACACACTTACTGGTTGTACTGTTCATGTGACTTCCCTTTTTAAATTGTCTACGTGCAAGCAAGACCCTTTTAAAAAGTGCAATCCAGCAGACGATCCTTCTGATTTATACAGTATCTCGGAAATACCACGTGCGATGATTTTTCTTAAGGTTTTCCCTTCAAAGTAACACATTTGTACTCCCTATTAAAACCATGAATATGGAGGTGAAATTGTGAATCAGGGGGCGTCTAATATGAGAGTAATTGTAAAACTCAACAATTTTAAGGCAATTTTTAGGGTACGGGTTATATATAGGTGGCTAATATGCGAGAAAATACGATACATAAAATGGGGAAACAAGTAATAAAAAAAATACAGGCTGTCCTCAAAAGAGGACAGTAGGTTAAGGATATTTTCAAAAAGGCTGCTCTTTGTGCCAAGGTATTCAAGAGGCATATAAAAAATTAAAAAAGTAAGAAAGAAAACCCCAGAGAGAATCACGTGGATCTTTTTGTAGACCGCCTCTGTGTTGTTCCACATCTATTAATCACTCATTTTGGCCAAGTTAACATTAATGCGCTGTTAGCCTTAGTAACCGGAGCCAATCACCTTTAATGCTAACTAAGCTAAAAACACTTATCCTTATCATTGTCCTCTTCTCCTGAACTTTGGTCTGGCACAAGCGTTCATGTCAAAACAGCGCCTCCATATTCTGTGGTGGTCGGGTGGTTTAATTGCAGTTTTTATCAAATGTATTTTTGACAAAAATAATTTCAAATTCTAAATTCAAAAGCCTTTATTGTCATACACAACTGCATATATGGAAATTGGTGGTGCTACTCCAAGCTTTTCAAAGTGTGTCTTCCAAGAAAAAAAAAAAAACATAATTAGTAGTATAAAAGTATGAAAAGTCATAGGTGAATTCTAAAATATTGCAGATTTCTAAGATATTGCACATTCTTATTGCACACCCACGATAGACGAATATAATTGAAATCGCAATGTTGGCTAAAATTATAGTCCTTGTGTGCGTGCATGTGTGTAAGTGCGTGTGTGCGTGTGCGCGTGCATCTTTGCGATAATTTATCTTTTTTTTAACGAAACAAATCTAATATGTAACGAATCAAATCCAAACAGATTAAAATACCGTATTTACTCGCATATAAGCCAACCTGTGTACAGGCCAGACCCTTAAAATTGTTGAATTTTACAATTTCTTGTGTATAAGCCGCCCATAATTCACAATTTTTACCTCCTATTCATGGTTTTAATAGGGATTACAAATGTCTTATGCTGACGGGAAAAACATTGTATGTGGTATAAGAAATACCACATACAATACAAAACAAAAAATAACCAACAAATAGTAAATGTTACTTTGCCAACATCTACTAGTGAAAAAAGTATATGCTCATATAAACTGTTGCACATACCTGATAATGTCCCTGTGCCTCCCACTTTTACAGGATGCTGAGGCTGATGGTTTAGATCCTGTTGATGATCAGACATCGTCACCTGAGAGAGAAAGGCATAATGCTGATGGACAAACTGGGGAGCAGAATTTCCAGAGTGAAACTGCCATGGACCTGGCTGGAGAGGCATCTGAGAGAGAACAAGCAGAAGAGGTGCATATTATGTTGAATTTAATTTCGATTTGTGTGAATATGGACATTCGATAAGTATCTTATTAATTGCAATATAGTATTAATATCGCTTTTCAAGACACTCCAGGACAATGCCAAAAATGCAATGCAAATAGACCAAAACAGATTAAAAACAAAATCTAAATAACAGTAGAATATAATATAAATGAGGAACAAGGACAGATTAAGATGCAAAAAAATATTGTATGTTTTGAGACTTGATTTGATGAGTGAGATGGAATTAAAGAAGCCAATATTCAGAGATGGGGAATTCCAAAGTTTGGGAGCATTGTGACTAAAGTAACCAAAAGGTACCAAGTTGGCACAGGAAACAAAAAAGTGAAGGTTAGAACAGGAACGGAATGGTCAGTTGTGGGGGTTGCTCTTGATGAGATCAGAAAGGTGGTGACGGGGATCTTGTATTTGATTTCTAATTGAAAGCCTTAATTGTTATTATACGTTATGAGATTCAAAGCTTCATTATGAACGCACAAATAAATAATCAATAAATAAATTTGACCGGAAGCAAGTGTGGGATGGCCTAATATACCGCTGAATCCGCTAAGGATGTGACAACATATTGAAATTGTGATATACTGTGTTAGTGTTACTTCTTACAATACTTTCAATATTCTCTACATAAGAAATATTCAGGTTAGCAAAGGCCTCAAATGGTAAAAAAAAATGTCCCTACATATGAAAGAAAATCCATGTTTATAAACCCGAAATCTTAAAAATTGAAATATTTTTTGTAGTATACGATATTTTATATTTTCCCACTGGCTGTGTCCATTGGCCTCCCAAAGCCTCGAAAGAGCTGTGGTTCCATGAAGCCCAACCTGAAATTGGCGTCCTCTCGGCACCTACCGGCGGAGTAAGACCACGAAAGTTGTAAATATATTAAATACTGTACTCACTGTGAAAATAGTTCCTCTGTGCTTTAAATAAATCCAAAAAACAGGCCAATGCTTGAAATCCAAAAAACTAGGTTAATGGTTGTTTTGACTGCTTTGGTTTTAATCATGTTGGTATCCAGAGGATTCTGTTTCCCTTACAGTCCGATATCCAGACCGATAGGGCATTTTCCATCTTAATGGGGATTTTATTCCTCGTGGTTACATTCGCTTGTTGTCCTTTGAAAAGTAAAAGGATACTATGGGTGTCTTCCAAATGTTCTGTTCTTCTTTCTTGCCGTTATGCCTTGCTACATGGGCACACTTATTACCTGCCTTCAGCATATCGAGGAATTTACTGTATTTTCACACCTTTAAAACGCACCGTCTGAAAGGGCCCATTCTCAGTTGCGGGTAAATTTTCAAAAGGCGCCTCGTAATTTGCCATGTAATTTTTATGATAGGAGCAAGGGAACGGAGCAGCAGACACCAACGAACCAGCCGGTCACCAGTCAGCGCTCACTGCAAGGATTTCTGCTCCGAGATCGATACAGAACAATACTCAGGTATAGTCTTTAAATGAACTATTTTTTTAATTTCTTTTGAAATATTTGTTAAATTTCATTTGTTTGCAAATGTGGTTTATTTCATTTTCTTATTTTAATCATTTAAAATGGTTTCTCTCCCAGAGCTTTAAAAGAAAACCAGGACAAGCAGACAATGAACGTTCGACGGGGGACTACAATGAACTTATTAACAAGCGTCTTCGTACAATGGAGAACTCTCACAACCATTCACAAGATAGCAGGCAACATGAAACCCCAATACAGTCCAACCTGTATGAGCACATCAATGAAGGAGATGTAGCCCATGATAGTCAAACATACGGTCAGTAGTCTAATCAAGTTTCCAACCCTAAATCAGTAAAAGACCCCAAAGAGGTCCACAGACAAACAGTTCTTTGTTGTCAACTGTTTGTCTGTGGACCCCATGGTAAAGATGTAAGAGTTTCTGCTCATAAATCAGAGATTGAAAACTTGTTATCAGCACAATACAGGAATTAATATACAAAAAAAAACTTAAGATGTAATGTTTATGTACCGTATTTTGACACCTATAGGGCACACTTAAAAGTAACATTTTCTCGATGCGCCCAATCAGTCTGTGCACTAAAATCAATTTTTGTATGGCCCTGACCGCTTGAGTGACTGGTTTTATTTCTTGACGGCACGCTACTTATTGTGATCAACCCAGACGTTCACCCTAAAAATAGCCTCCCCGTGCATTCCAAGTATTAGGGTAAATCCATTCAAAACATCCCAAGGCATTTGACTTCCGTGTGCTTGCAGCACTTTTAACCCTCAAAAACACTCAATACTTAAAGACACAATGCTGGTGTGAATGCTTGCAAAATGGACTGAAGTCATGGAACGAACACAATTTAACATCTCTAACGGATGGCCAACATTGTATTTTGGGCAGGAAGTGTCACACGAGTTACGTGATGATTTGGAATGAATTGTTGATGCCAATATAACAGCGAGGAGAATCAATGGCTTGGGAGTTATCCATGTCGCGAGTTACAATTGATTGGGGATGACTGGACTCAAGAGTCGGCCAGCCAAAGTTTTCAGAATACACAACTATGACTGACAGTGGAGCCTAGCATGTTAAACGCCGAACTCTTCGTATGAGTGTACATTTGCCCTCAATAAAGCATCATCAAACTTAGTTTTGCTTGTTCTGTCTTAAAAAAATGTGCTAGTGCCAAGCTAAACATACGCTAGCAGATGGCATAAGATATGCTAGCAAATAGCATAACATACAGTAGCGGCTTGTATAACATACGCTAGCCTACTGTCATGCACGAGCCTTATCGGGCGAGGCGTCCAATGTACTGTACTGACAAAAAAAATGAAAATATACCCGCAAATGAGACTGCCCCCAATCACACGGTGCGTTTTATAGGTGTGAAAATACGGTACTAAATGTAAATATAAATCAATATCTAAATATAAATATTGTCGAATGTGCCTAGATGTCGCTAATGCAGATCAAGTGACAACAGAGCATCACAAGGACAAGGATGAAAATCAGGATGAGGACCTTTCAATGGAAACAGATGATAAAGTTGAGGACTTAAAACCTGCTGAATTCGAGGAGTTGAGACAAAACCAACTGGATACAATGAAGGCCTTGCCACAGCCAGGTGTTTACTGTGCCTCTGACATACATTATGTGCTTGTTTTTGTGTTATTTTTCCTAATGTCCCCATTTAAGGCCATGCCCCCAATCTTGATCAATGTTCCGTCTAAGCTGCGCGCATGCGCATTTGCGCACTACTCTCGTTTTCTCTGTCCAGCAGCAATCATAAGGCCCGCACAACAAAATCCAAACTTTTTCCCCCTCCCCTCATGTTTTTCGTGTTTTACAGCCCTTCTATCTTTTTTTTAATTACATTTTAATATTTCCTAATACATTCCTTTTTACTCTACTGTGCAAATAGAAGAACAAGCGGTGAAATCGAGTGAGAACTGTCTAAATCTGCTGTGTGTGGTTGTGTGCGTGCGTGCTTGTGTCTAGTATGTGTGATCCTTTGTCTTTAACCTACACAATGGACTATAAATGGAAATTAGCTCTCGGCTACAATCTTACATATATATGTTCATTAACATGAATATATATTCATTAATATGTGCTATCCCTTATTAAATAAATCAAAGCAAAATCATGGAAAAATATTGCATATTAATCGAAACTTGACTATCTCAAGTGACATGTTCAGCAGAAAAGTCATTTGAACGAGATTGAGAAGTGAGGACAGATGTGTAAAATAAGGTAAAATTTAAGTCGGATTTGGGCATATTCTAATGGCATTTATGAAGATGTTTTATTCATAGATATTTTTTCATTAATTTTCTGAACCGCTTTATCCACTTCATCACTCGTGGGGAGTGCTGGAGCCTATCCCTGATGACTTTGGGCCAGGGGAGGGGGACACCCTGTATCGGTGGCCAACCGATCGCAGAACACAAGGAAAATGGAGTACTAAGTGAAAACCCACGCAGGCCCAGCAAGAATATGCAAATTCAACACAGGTGGACTGACCTGGATTTGAACCCAGGACCCCAGAGCTGTGAGGCTGACGTGCGACCCACTCATCCGCTAGGCTGCTCATAGATATTCATTATATTTTATTTTTTCTAAATAATTTATGTGTAGTAGACATGCACCTGCTTTTGGCAGTTGTGATACTGGTGTGCGCCCATAGCAAGCAATGATGATGTTGCTCACACTGGTACTTGGTGTGCCCAGACAAACGGAAAATTAGAGGGAACATTGATCTTGATTCTTCCAAATTTTATAATTTTAAAAACTTTTTTTATATACAGTTTCACTGATTAATTATTTTTCAGGGGGGTTGAACCACACATACAGATAGGGTCTGTATCCCTGCTTCACTTTATCCTTGAAATCTAGCTTTTAACGAAAAACAAATGTGGAAGAGTAAAGTATTAGAGTATGGGTTTCAGAATAAATTAATCAATGTTATCTGAATAATGGTTAATCCGGAGGAGGTTGTGCGATGCCAAGCGCCTTGTGGCCGGGCCTACATCCATTGGACCAGGCCGGGAACAGCCCGAAGAGGTCCGGTGCGCCAACAGTTGGGCAGGAGCCACAGTAGGGATCCTTGGCAGTCCAATCCCCGACTGCATAAACTGGCTCTTTGGACTTGTAATCTCACCTCTCTGGTTGGGAAAGCCCCTGAGCTAGTACATGAGGCTAAGAAATTCTGTCTCGAGCTCTACGCACATGTTTTGAATTGGTGGGCCAAATACTTTGAGGACCTCCTCAATTCCACCGATGCGCCTTGCCATGAGAAAGCAGACTCTCGGATGGACTCTCTTATCTCTTGGGTTGAAGTCACCAAAAGCTCCTCTGTGGCAAGGTCCTGGGGGTGGATGAGATCCGCCTAGAGTTTAAAATGTCTCTGGATGGTGTTAGCCTGTCTTTGTTAACATACCTCTGCAACACATCTGACTCTAGTTCATATCTTCTTTCCAGCATGCAAAAGTGGGCGTTAATTTAAATATTTGTGGGCATGTTTCAGATTAGAAGGAACTTGCAAATATTGAGTTGTTTTCCATGGCTATCTAGTCTTGGCAATTAAATCTTATCACTCAGGTGCTTGAGAAAAATATTAGGATCCCTCATGATTCCAGGCTCGAAAACCAGAGCTGGAATGTCCCAGGCCTGCTTATCATTTCAACCCCAAGACAACCAGAGTTAACAAAAAAGAATGATGAGTCCTAAGATACAAGGTTGAATTTGCAGAAAAAAAACAGCACTGTGTTGAGAAGCAGCTAAAAAGATTGGTTAGTTTGAATACTTACATGATTTCATTGATAATAGGAATGAACAAAAAGAAGAAAATAGCATTACATTTCCAAGATATTTCATATTCTACACTCAACAAGCTTTAAATATGTTATACATTGTGATTACATCTTGTTTTTTTAAATCATATTTAATCCAGATTGTGTTTTTTTGAAGAATAAACATTTCATGTGCTCTATTAAATTAAATTGACACTACTTTAGTGATTAATGTGGCTCATTTGTGTTGTTTTTAATATCTCATCACGGCAATAATTTATCAGACCGTATTTCGCCTACAAAAATCTGTTTTTTGCACAAACGTATATAACTAAAGTATTTTCATTCAGGTAAAGAGAATGTGGAGCTACATTTGCAAGGAAAGGAAAGAGACGAGGACAAATGGAAGGACAGTTGGAACCCCAGCGATGGAGAGAGCGCAAAGAGAAAGTCAGAATCTACCTATCACACACTTCCTGAGCTGTTCATAGACTCAATGCAGGTTGTTGGAAGTTGCTGTTTATTGAAATACTTCATATATAAACCAAAAAGGACACAATATACACATTAAGCTATGTTTTATAATTAGGTCATTTTCATTTGAATCCAAGTTGTACTCGTTACATTTTGTCAGTGTATTTAACGTGTGTGTGTGTGTGCTTCTTAATGTTTGTGCATCTCAATTTTCAGCAGAAGTTAGAGAGAGACCCAGAGGACATCAGGAGGGAGATGGAAGCGCAGTTATCATTGTGTCACACACTTAAACCAGGAACACTCGAAGAGGTGTGTACGAATGTCCTCAAAGTACCGTCGGACTTCTATTAATGAAATTAATTGGATTTTTTTCCTCATGAATATAATTTTGAGAGCTGTTTTCAACATTAAACTGACATTTGCATTTATTGCATAAGACTGGCGACCAGACGTCTGGCCGACCAGTCGTCCGGCGACCAGACGTCTGGTCGGCTGGACGTCTGGTCGCCAGTCTTATGCAATAAATGCAAATGTCAGTTTAATGTTGAAAACAGCTCTCAAAATTATATTCAAACATCCGGTCACGGCTGATTGTTTATCCAATAAGCAAAGTTCTAGTTAGCTATTAAAGCATTATTTTAAAACATTTAATAATTGATTATTATTTATGGTCCAGGAGGGTAGGGCAGCACACATGTGGCATCAGTACCAAACAATGACCCAACCCCTGTCCCAGCAATTGTCTGAGCAGCTACGCCTTATTTTGGAACCAACACAGGCTGCAAAACTCAGGTTGGTAGATCCGTAACATACAGACTTTGACTTTACAAAATGTGTTAACAACAAATAACAGCTGCACCAAGCTACTTTGAAATTTAATGCTGTACAACTGTACAGCCATGCTCTTTGTCATAATTAAATAAATAAATGTGCATTTTCAATTTTGTGCTATTCCACAGAGGTGATTATCGAACAGGAAAACGCCTCAACATGAGAAAAGTGATCCCATACATTGCTAGTCAATTTCGCAAAGACAAGATCTGGTTAAGAAGGTCCAAGCCCAGCAAAAGAGATTACCAGATCTGCCTGGCTTTGGATGATTCTTCCAGTATGGTGGACAACCACTCCAAACAGGCAAGACCGGCTTCCTAACTACTACTCGATTGAAAGTGTCGATTGACAGACCTGTATAGCATCCGTTTTTCCCTGCCAATGTCTCCCTCGATTCCTCTCTTGCTTTTCCTCTTAAACGTTTTCGCTGCCAGCTATTTTATCCTTTTGTTTGGGTATAACACAAAGTTTTTGCAAACCACCTATTGCGATATGCAACAAATCAAATACAAACAAAGTTGGTAATTTTCCCGGCTGCTATATCAGCTCGTGGGGTCATGCGGTTGCGCCTGGGAGTTTCTGTGTACAGTAATTCCTCTAATATCGCGAAGAATGTAGACCACACATGGATCAAAAAGCGGCAAAGTAGAATCACCCCTATAATGACTACCATACTACGTTTTGTGTGGGGGTGCTGAAGCCTATCCCAGCTGACTTCGGGCAAGATGCGGGGGACACGCTGTATCGGTGGGCACAAGCAGACAACCATTCACACTCAAATCCATACCCTAGTCAAATCCATACCTAGGGAACGATTTGCACTCACTCTCAAACCTAGGGGCAACAGTGTCCATTCAGCGTACGTTGTTTGTTTTTGGAATGTGGAAGGAAACCGGAGTACCCGGAGAAAACCCCCGCAGCCCCGGGGAGAATGTGCAAACTCCACACGGGTGGACCGACCTGGATTTGAACCCGGGACCCCAGAGGCCGACATGCTAACCACTCAGGCCGCCTGCTTTTGGATCATACTGGTTATTTTTTTGTATTCATTCTGGTTACCACTTGCTTGGTGTCCTTGGAATAGGTTATTGTTGCCGTTTTCTGAATGAAAAAAATACATTCCAGGGAATACTTTGACAATTTATTTTGCATTCATGACTGTTCTGGTATTAAAAAAAACATTTCCTTCCATACCACAGTATAAACAACATTTAAAAATCTTTCAACATTAAAATAATTTAACAAACAGAACCAAAAGCTATTTACAGTTTTCACATTTAGAACCCAACTGCATGAGTTGGAACTGAACTATGTATATGGTAGTAAAAATCTGCACATTCTGCTCTTTCTGCTTTAGGACGAAGAACCCGATCTTTATTGAACGCGCTCGTCTTATATAGCCAGATACAAGCAGGGTGCCTCTGCAATCCTATGTCCTTATTTGGAAAACACGCACCGCTTTCCTGAGATGTTTTACAAGATTTGAGGGGGCTTGCATAAGCGCGTTATATGAGTCCCTTTTAAGGCATTAGACATCACTTAATGATTTATTTAGACCTAATTCCGCAACGTATACTTTTCCTCATTTAATTTTGCATATCGTCCTTTTTCAGCTGGCATTTGAATCCCTGTCAGTGATTGTAAATGCTCTTTCCCTTTTGGAAGCCGGACAACTGTCTGTTTACAGGTACCATTGTTTTCTTATACAAGAAATGTTTGCCATTACAGTGTTCCCTCGGTTATCGCAGTTAATGGGGACCGTGATCACCCGCGATAAGTGAATTTGCTCGAAGTAGGGATTCCCCTTCAAAAATGCTTAATTTGAATTTAATTCCAAAAAAATTAATTATTTTTTTAATTTAAAAAAAAATTCGGGTATAGAGAGTGAAATTCATGTTATGAAAAAAAAAACTGTAAAATATGTTGTTTCAATGTAATATTTGTATTTTTTTTTCCCAAAAAAAAATCCGCGAAGCTCTGAGTCTGCGGTAGCTGAACTGCGAAATAGCGGGGGAACACTGTACTTGTTATTATTTTGGAGTATTCATACACCATTATGAATAAACATGTTATGGACAGTTATTCTTTTATTTACTGTTAATCTAATATTACTTTGCCTTCCATAGTTTTGGTGAGCAGGTGCAGCTTCTCCACCCTTTCCAGGAGCAATTCAATGACAATTCTGGAGCACGGATTCTCCAATTATGTAAATTCCAGCAGAAGAAGACCAGAATAGCTCAAGTATGAATCCTTGATTTTGTTTCATTGTAACAAATCAACTTCTGTGCTGTTTTTTTCCTCACAAGGTATCACAGGGGTGTCCTAGTTTATTGCTGTAGCAGCGAGTATATTTTACATTGAATTAGCATAATTCGTTCAACGGTCTTTGTTACTACCCCCTAGCAACTTTGACAATCGTCAAAATATATCATTATTTGGATGAAATATGCATGCAAAAAAGAGATGTATTGAGCCATTAATAAATGCTTATTCCCTATGTTGTCAAACCTGGGACTCCCACCCTCCACCTGCTCCTGGATAGAGTCAGCCGACCCCAGCGCTTGAAGCTGGGTCGCCACCTCTCATCCCCCTGCAGGCTCAACACAGGGTTGTTCCAAAGCTGTGTGCTGAGTCCACTACTTCAAATCTAGCTACTCCAAGCTTTTCAAAGTGTGTCTTCCCAGAAAAAAAAATCATAAATAGTAATATAAAAGTATGAAAAGTCATATCCCGGCTAGGTGAATTCTAAAATATTGCAGATTTCTAAGATATTGCACGCCCTGAAGTGATTGTACAGAAGGGATTGTGTGTCGTGCTAACTCAAGTTCTGACTCCTGGTGGCTGTGAGAAAAAACTGTCCTTAAATCTATTTGTCCGTGCTTTGTGAGACATGTAGCGTCTGCCAGAGTGCAGCAGCTGGAATGGGTTGTGACCAGGGTGGTATTGGTCCCTGACAATGTTCCTGGCTCTGCTGAGGCTCTGCTGAGGTAGCGAGGGCAGAGAGCAGCCGATGATCTTCTGGGCAGTGTTGATAAGCCTCTGCATGGCCTTCTTTCTGCTGCCTTGCTTCCAGCGTACCACACTGTAATGCAGTAGGCCAGGATGCTCTCCACAGTGGCTGTATAGAAGGTTGCTAGAAGCTTAGTGTCCAAGTTGTTCCTCCTGAGTACCCTCAGGAAATGGAGTAGCTTCTGGGCCTTCTTCACCACTGCGGTGGCTGTGGTAGACCACAAGATCTTGTCTGTAAAGTGGACCCCTAGGAATAAGAAGGACTGAACCCTGTCTATGCATACTCCATTAATGAGGAGAGGGGCCAGATCTGTGCTGCGTTTGCAAAAAGAACCCATCCTGGACTTTTAATGGAAAAAAAGAAAAATATTTGCAGTATTGATACTTCTTTTTAAAGACCTCTGCAATTCGCCCTGGCATGCATTCAATCAACTTCTGAACAAAATCCTTAATGTTGGCCTTCCATTCTTGCATAATCTATGCTTGGACTTAAGCAGAATTTGTGGGTTGCTGAATGTCCTCGAGCCTCTTGAGTTCCCAGTCGGATTAAGATCTGGACAGTTTGCTGGCCAAGGGCCCAAAAATATGAATGTATTGTTCCCTAAGCCATTTTGTTATGACCTTTGCTTTATGGCAAGTTGCTCCATCGTGATGGAAAAAGCATTCTTTATCACCAAATTGCCCCTGGATGGTTGGGAGAAGGTCCTCTCGTAGGACGTTCTGGTCCGATTAATTGATCATCGCTGTTTTTAGGCAACTTTGTGAGAAAGCCTACTCCCTTGACCGAAGAGCAACACCACAAATGAATGGTCTCCGGAGGCCTCATTGTTGGCATGAGAAAAGTCCGATAATAGCACTCACCTCTTCTCCAAACAAGCCTTCTTCCAGATGCCCCAAACAATCGTAAGGGAGATTCCTCAGAGAAAATGACCTTACCGCAGTCCTCAGCTGTCCAGTCCTTGTAACTTCTCCACAATATCAGTCTGCCCCTTGTTTTTTTACTGGAGAGAAGTGGCTTCTTTGCTGCCCTCCTTGACACCAGGCCTTCCTCCAAAAGTATTGGCCTTACTGAGCGTGTTGATGCACTCACACCTGCTTGCTGCCATTTCTGAGCAAGCTGACTTCAGGAGACAATCCTGTCGCTTGCTGGACTTTAATGGCATTAATTGAACCTCTCTCACAATCACCTAGGGGAAATTTGGTGATGAATAATTCCTTTTTTAGCATGATGGAGGATCTTGCCATGAAGCAAAGGTTATAAAAATATATATTAGGGAACGAGGAACTCCAGATATTACTCCCATTGGAAACTTGTGGTCAATCCTCAGGAGGCAGGCGGACAATCAGAAAACCCACACATTCCGACAAACACAAGCATTGATTATAGTCAGGATTTGGTTTAAAAGTTGATCGACAGCATGCTAGGGAGAATTGCAGAGGTCTTGAAAAAGAAGTGTCAACACTGCAAATGTTGACCTATTGCATGTCATTCTCAATAAAAGCTTTTGATACTTGTGAAATGCTTCTCATTGTATGTCATCATACCATACAAAATATCTGGCAAACACCTAATAACCCTGAAGGAACAGACTTTGTGAAAATGTAACATTTGTGTCATTCTCAGAACTTTTGGCCATACCTTGTATATGAACCTGAGGGCAGGGACGGTGATAAATTAAAACATTTCCTTTTTTCAAGAGCTTGTAATGTCCTAAAAAAAAGACAAACTCATATGAGAACATATATTTTATTTGTATCATGATAAAGCAGCATTCAAATGTTGTGCATACAAACTTACATGAGAACATATATTTTATTTGGATCGTGATAAAACAGCAGTCAAATGTTGTGCATACCTATCATTTATTCAAAAGCGGCTGAGGAAGTGATAGGTCTGAAAATACAACTTCAGGACCAGGTTAAGAACGAGTGAGATCAATTTAAATAGGAAATAGGTTTATTACCGGACTGCAGAATGGTTGGAGAATGCTCCGACAGCTGTGAACCTCTCACAGCCTGCCTTCTTCGCAATTCTCTCTGAATGAACAGAGCTCAGTCTTTTTATAGGAACTAAAGGGTAATATTTCTAAGACAGTGATGTAGGACAGAGCTTATGTAAACAAAACTTTGGGCTAATATGGTTAGACATTAGCATGTCTAAGTTGTATGCAAACACGATATTTTTATAGCACACACAAACTGCCGCAGCCTATCTTATATTGCGCGTTTCGAACAAACAGTTCCAAAGTGAGTTGGCCATATTCCACAATATAAGGAAACAATTGCAAGGCCAGCTAGTTAGCTATCTTCCAATTCGTAGTGCGAACAAACAATTGCAAGGTCAGCTAGTTGGCTTGTCCTACATTCCACTGTCCTAACAAACAATTGTAAAACCAGTTTGGCCACATTGGCTGGACATGAACAAACAATTATTAAACCAGTTGGCAGGTCTACCCCAATAGAAGTAGTCATGGCAACATGAACAACCTAAACTCCATCCAAAGTTTCAATCGTTTCGAGGTCTCTGGGTCACCACACAACCTTGATGTAATCAATCAAATCAAAATCATATCCTCAAAATGAGGAATTTCATTCATTGTAACTTTTATTTTTTTGCCTCTTTTGTAGTTCTTGGAGAGTGCAACCGAGATGCTTATTGCAGCAAGAAAACACGTTTCAAGTGCAAAAAATTCAGGTAATTCTTTGCAGTTCATTCATAAATAGTTTGCTCATGGTTCTCGCTTAGCAGTGAGAAAGACGCAGCTACACTTTTGAACTTCTGGCGTCAAAATGATTGAAAATTGTACATCATGCTTATTTGTGCTTTTTTTTTTTTAACGGGTACTTTCTTACACTAATATCTTTTCACAGAGACGGCCCAGCTTCTTATAATAGTATCAGATGGTAGGGGACTCTTCCTGGAAGGAAAGGAACGAGTAATAGCAGCAGTACAAGCTGCAAGCAGTGCTAATGTGTTCCTAATTTTTGTGGTGGTTGATAATCCCAACTCACGGGTGAGTTCTTTGGAATTTTATTCTGACTGATATTGCATTGCTTAATGTTAACTAAAGCATAAATAAGAAACGTTTTACCAATCCGCAGTCGGAAGAAAAATTAAGAACCACTGAGAACCAAGAAATTTCCTGAATACGGGTTGAAATGAAGTTCTAATCTAATCAAAGTCAAGTCAAAAGCCTTTATTGCCATCATACACAGCTACGTATAACAAAATTGGTGGTGCTACTTGATAGAACTAAAATACAACTTTAGGAGCAGGTTTAGAAAGAGTGAGATCAATTTAATAGGAAAAAGGTTTATTACCAAACTGCAAAGTGGAGAGTGAGAGTTCGAACAGTGTTCTTGCAACTCTAGTCGAATGACCAGTGAGTGTGTCTTAAATACAGACATGCAAAACTGACAGCTGTCTCTAGGCCTTTGGACATATACGTTTCAGTAATTTGCAGGGCAAAAAGTAAGTGATCAGTTTGGGACAGTTGTTTTGAATGAATTCACCATAATGCTTGTTGAACGTCCGCCGGGTTGATCGCAATAAGGAGCGTGTCGGCAAAAAATGAAACCAGTCAGTCCAGCGGTCTGAGTCATACAACATTTCTAATTTAATTCATAAACAAGCTGCACTTTAGGCACCACATTTTAAAGCACATTTTAGATAAGTGCCCGCTATAGATGTGAAAATACGGTATTTGTGATTTTGGAATAAGTTGAGTCCCTAACCCTCCCAAATAATGAGATCAACTTTAATGTATTAAAACTAAGTACATTTTTCAAGTTATTCAAGTCAAGTTTTACTGAGCAAATGAAAGATCTTACTTATCTTAGTTTGTAGTTTGTAGATATGATCCCGATAGAACTGAGATCTCCATATTTTTGTTTTTAGTTTTTTTTTGCCAATTCAAAGGATGACTTTTTATGAGATATTTTTCATTAAAAACATGCATTTTTATTGGCCGAGTCACAAGTAATTAATCCAGATTATTGATCATCGCCAGCACATGAAAGAAACAGTATACTCATTTGTCTGTGTTTCTCTGATGCAGAACTCTATCCTGGACATCAAGGTGCCAGTATTTCAAGGGCCAGGAGAAGTACCAGTGATCCGTTCCTATATGGAGGAGTTTCCTTTCCCTTTTTACATTATCCTGCGAAATGTCAATTCCTTGCCAGAAACCCTGAGCGATGCACTGAGACAGTGGTTTGAACTTGTCACCACTTATAAGTGAGATAAAACAGAAAATGCATTTCTTGGGCATGTTTACTCCAAACAAAAAATGACTGCTATAAATTTGTATTATCATGTTTGTCAAAAATGTTCTAGTAAGTGTGAATTCATATTCATTTTGAACATCATGTGGTAATCTAAACTGAGATTTTACTTTGTCTGTGCTCCACCCAAACTTTACTATAATACAAATTCACTTGAAATTTCCTCAACAGCGCAAACAAAAAATCCCTTGGGTTAATAAATTACAATTCTTTTTTGGGGGGATATGATAGTCAGAATTTTAAAGCACATCAGATTTACACACATTCAGCAGATAATCTGTCATTGAAATGTACATGTATCACTTTTGTAGTGGCTAGACAAATTTGTTTTAATCATGATAAAAATTAATTCCGAAAAATAAAAAGTTAATGCAATCTCGGCGTGTTGAAGCTTCATTTTAATTTTCAACTAAAGCAGTTAAGTGGTTTAGTAACTTGGTACGCCAGATTGCATGATTGTGTTCGTGTGTACGTGCGTTGTCTTGTGTTGTGGTGCCGTGTTGTGTCGCTTCAGCCGGTGCTAAAATGTATACTAGATTGACAAAACTTCTGTCGTTCATGTGTCAGCTGTTTCTTTTAAGTTTGTGACCTTTACAATAAAAGTCACGCACGGAATATGTACATTTACAGAAATCTTGTGTGTGTATACGTGTGTGCATACGTGTGTTTGTATACGTGTGTATACGTGTGTGTGTATACGTGTGTGTTTGTATATGCGTGTGTATACGCGCGAGTGTGTGCGCGCCTGTGTGCGCCCGCCTGTGCGTGCGCCCGCCTGTGCGTGCGCCCGCCTGTGTGTACCCGCCTGTGTGCGCGCCTGTGTATACGCGCGCGCGTATACGTATATATATACACGTATATATACACATATACCACTCCGATTCTTGTCTTACGACGAAAATTTTGATCGAATAATTCGCCCAAGATACGATCAACATTTCGTGATGCGACCAAGACAGGTGGCTATGGCACTGTCTTTTTTGCTTCTCTTTCGTCTATAAAATATTTCTACGATCACTGGGCGGACTTTTTATTTCCCCACCCGCCCGCTTTTTCCCCTGCATTGGTTACATTTACATACCAGGTAAACAATATTACTATGGATCGGACATGCGAAATAATTGAAAAATATGAGAGTGGGGTACGTGTTACTGAGCTCGCTAGGCAATACGAGAGGAATACGTCAACCATTTCCACCATTCTTAAGCAGAAGGACGCATCAAGACTTTAGCCTTGATTATCGCCAAGTAAAGTTACATCCCCCAGCAAGTTTTCAACTGTGATGAAACTGGTCTTTTTTGGAAAAAGATGCCCAGGCAGACATTCATCGTGGCAGAGAAGGCATTACCGGCGCACAAACCCATGAAGGACCGCTTAACGCAAGCGTTTTGTGCTAATGCGAGCGGTGACAGTAAAATTAAGCCGCTACTAGTATACAATGCCGAGAACATGCGTGCCTTCAAGTGATGTGGCGTGAGATTTCTAAAGCTTGGATTACGCGTATTGTGATGATATTTGTGTGCGTCATTATCAAAGTATTTTGAAGACGAGAAAAAAGCAAAACTCTTGATGCATTCGTTTTGAAGACTGGCAAAACCTCCGGGTGGGGTCAACCCGTAGAACTAAGGTAAAAAAGATTAAAAGAAAATTAGAATTCAGTTTTGTGTGAAGTTACATTAAAAGTTGAGTGTCTGTATATAGTTATCCAAATTCATTTAAATTTGTTTGTTCGTTCAGGAGTGAGTTGTTGCCGTGGATAAAGTCCCCCCAAATAGACCCCACCTATCCGTGTGTGTCATTGTCTCCCCTCCACAAAATGTGTCTCATTTTACATCTATTAAACACATTTTATTACTATTGAACCACTCGTTATGTGTTACTTTGTCAATATATGGCAAATTAGAAGAAATAAAACTTATTTTCCAATCTAATATTTTTGGTGATTTTTTTCAGAGGGTCGGAACAAATTAATTTGCTTTCATTTGATTTCAATGGGAAACGTCCACTTGAGTTACGACATGCTTGTCATACGATCACAGTCTCGGAACGGATTACGATCGTGAATCGAGGTACCTGTTCGGTTTATCATTATTATATATTTGCTTGTAATATCATTATATATATGAGCTGCAATGAAGAACGCTTCGCCTTATTTTGTGTAATAAACATTACATATATGAACGCTTTGCTTATTAGGAATCTTAGATTCATCATTATTATAAATGAGACATTAATACAAGACATTTTAATACATCTCTTGCAAAAGAAAAGCTCGCTCCAAAGTTAACCAAAACACCTTTGGAAGTCACTTCTCCTTCACACCTGGACTTCTCGAGACTATGGTTCAACAACAAACCCTTGGGAACTGTGGATTTGTTTGGGAAGCGTGGCTTCTCAAGGTGGTCCGCATCAACTTTCTCTCGGGAAGATTCGACAAACCTAAAATAGTTTTGACTCAGAATAATGTTTACACTTCTGTTATGCATGTTGTTTAAATCTTGTGAATATATTAGCAAAGGAGAAACTGGGGTCTTCTGAATCATCTGACCGGAGGCGCGTGTGGATGGATTTTCTTCTTGCAAGAATAAAATGATATGATCTCGGATGTCTCCATTATTGAAAGTTGAACTTGGAAATACTAATTAGTAAATCAGACCCACCACCACTTCACCACCACCACCACTTCACCACCACCACCACACCACCACTTCACCACCACCACCACTTCTTCACCACCACCACTTCACCACCACCACCACACCACCACTTCACCACCACCACCACACCACTTCACCACCACCACCACACCACCACTTCACCACCACTTCTTCACCACCACCACTTCACCACCACCACCACTTCACCACCACTTCTTCACCACCACCACTTCACCACCACCACCACTTCTTCACCACCACCACCACTTCACCACCAACACCACTTCCCCACCACCACCACTTCACCACCACCACCACCACTTCACCACCACCACCACCACCACTTCACCACCACTGTTACGACTCCCCCTGGGGTATTATCTACCAGGAAGTCGCAACTATCACAGCAGACAGGTTCTGGTAAAGATGAGTTCGGACAAACACTGCAAGTAGCCTTAGTTATATTTTATTTACAATAAAGTCATTAAAACAGACTACGGGATAACATAGGGGAAGCAGGAGATATTAAAGTGGCACCCTCAAATAAACACGGTAAAACCCCCTCCCAGACAGGTGTCCAAATGAACACCCACAAAAATACAGGAAATAAGACCGAAGGATGCCACTGTTAAACTGATGTAATATAATCTAGACAGGGGAATAACTGTGTCTAAATGCACAAACTATATGTATACCCAAAGGTGTCTAAACTTATCTCAAGTCCCCCTATGCAACCCAAAATCATTAACAACACATACAAAATATAACAGGGAGTAACATACTCACAAGCCTGCAACTCAGCAAGGCATCAATGGCAAGGGCAAAGGCAACGGAAAAACTGACAACTGAAAAGGGTTAAAATAAGGGCCGGAGGGATGATTAATTACAGCTGTGTTGGCCTGGGCAGGGCTCTGTCACAGGGGTGGAGCCACAGCTGCAGATACCTGTAAAGAAAAGAAAGCACACACCTCCTACATAGTGTGTGTCCAGGCTGCCAGCCGTAACAACCACCACATCACCACCACCACCACCACTTCACCACCACCATTTCACCACCACCACTTCACCACCACCACATCACCACCACTTCACCACCATCACCACTTTACCACCCCTTCACCACCACCACCACTTCACCACCACCACTTCACCACCACCACCACCACTTAACCACCACCACTTCACTACCACCACCACTTCACCATCACTTCACCACCACCACCACTTCATCACCACCACTTCACCACCACCACGCCCACTCCACCACCACTTCACCACCACCACCACTTCACCACAATCACCACCACTTCACCACCACTTCACCACCACTTCACCACCACTTCACCACCACATCACCACCACTTTACCACCACTTCACCACCATCACCACCACTTCACCACCATCACCACCATCACCACCACTTCACCACCATCACCACCACTTCACCACCATCACCACTACTTCACCACCACATCACCACCACTTCACCACCACTTCACCACCATCACCATCACCACCACCACCACTTCACCACCATCACCACTACTTCACCACCATGACCACCACTTCACCATCACCACCACTTCACCACCACTTCACAACCATCACCTCTACCACCACTTCACAACCACTACCACCACTTCACAACCATCACCACTACCACCACTTCACAATCATCACCACTGCCACCACTTCACAACCATCACCACTGCCACCACTTCACAACTATCACAAATTAACCCAATACAACACTAGCGCACAGGTAACATAATTACCTTTCACCATTACCTTGTCAAGAGTTCTAGGTTTAGAGGAGGAATAATGCTTGATATTGACAATGTAGAGGGGCACACCATTCTTGGAAGTACTGCAATACCAGGTCGATGCGTGGAGTGGAGTGGATGGCGTAAGCCCCTATGCCATCTCCCAGTTCCAAACATCAATTTAATATATGGTCCCCAGATAGGGGACGTATCAGATATTAAACTGATAAGAACAGACACTACACTTGATCTTTGCCAAATGGCCGAGAAGCGATAACCCAGTGGCCGGCAGGAAGGACGGCTTCCTTCCAGCCATTACGAGCTATAGTAATGGTTACAAAGATCACATGACGACAAAGGCACACTTTGTACGACAAGCTAAAACTACACACAGTCTGTTTGATAATGGAAAACTGTGTTGCTTTTCTGTGTTTAAATGGAGCAAATGCTTCAAAAATGTGCTGTGGTTCAGGTCATGTGACTCACAACGGTCCAATAGGAAAGTAGCAATAACCTAAACCTATTTACAAGCAACCAAGGTTCTCCTTTTGGCAACCAATATCCTTAGCAGTGAAAAGCCATTTGTTTGAACATTATTTGCAAAAAATGAAAACAAATCAACAGCCCCTGCCTAATGTATTACTTCCTGTCCCCTGCACTTGTGATGAACAAAGACAACTTTCCACTAGTATGTCACAAAATCGATCAACTCACAATTCAACTAGTATTGTCCACTTCAAAGATATTTAATTCAAATGATATAAATTATAACTGGATTGAACAATCACCTCACAGGCAAAATACACAAGAATTGAAAACCAGTGATTGATGCAAACACAAAAATGATTTGAAGAAGAAAATACTACAATTTTCAGTTATGCCTCTATCACCTTGGCCTTGTTGTAAAGATCATTGTGTGGCCATTTTGAAAGCATAACAGAACCCAAAGGAATGCCAATGTTCAATCGACACATGGAATGCAGCGTGTGAGAATGATATCAACTTTGTTGGATTCGGGTGCACGTCAAATTGAAATTACCCTCCAGTTAAAAGGCAATTTAACAAACGATCAGGGGAGGACGCGGGCGCAGTCCCCCTCTCTCAGAAATTGTGCAGTCGAGATTCCCACATTTGGGGAATTCGCAGGGGTCAGCGTGGCTGGGAGTGCAATGGCTGAGCCTCACCCTGGGTGAATCACCTTCATGATCATGGTATCTCCCCTGCCAGGTAAGTATGAGTTGTACACAGACGCAGCACTATGTTCTTTCGCCTGCTCAACATCTTCAGTCATGGGCTCATCGGCACCCCTTTCTTAACCTGCTGCTGAAGTTGTATTTCAGATCTATCTCACTTTGGTGCCGAAAACCGGAGACCCAACAGCCAACAATTGCCGGAGCGACGACGACAGCATCCTCCATTGAAAGGGTCAACTCGACGGACGTTCCCTCGCCGCACCGGTGATCTGGTGACGGGTCCCCCGAACTAGGGCAGGTTCGGAACTAGCAAGATCGTGAGTTCACCCTTTGACTCCTGTCTCCGTGAAGTGTGATAATTTGAATGAGTATTATCACTGCGCTAGTATTAACATTTTGTGGTCTGGGAGCAACTTGCACAGAACATAATAGTTTGTGCTCTGGGACCAAAGTATGTAGAACACTATGGTCCGGGCCCAACTTAGGTAGAACAAAATAGAGTCAGGCACTCCGCTGAGATTAAGTCAGGGACTTCTATTCTTGGTACGTTAATGGAGTCAGGGACTCTGCTAAGACAACGTCAGGGAGTTGTGGCCTTGGTATATTCAGAGATATTGGGTGAATCACAAAGTAGAGAATTTAATTTCTGTAAATGTGGAATAAAATTGTTGTTCAAACTATTGAGTAAGTGATAAATATGGGTCGGAGAGCGTCAAGGGAGATGGGTTTTTTGCCGGACTGTCGGATGGATTTGGCGGGTTACCGAATGTGGGGTGTGTGCGAATGCGCAGTGTGGGGGCTTGCATGTGTCACCCTCGATGGGCGCAGAGGCATGGTTTATGTACAAGTTTGAAGGAGGTAGAAGATTTGATGGAGACAAGCACTAATCTACCAATGTGATGATTTTTCTTAAAATACATTGATTTGACAAATGAGGGACGCTCCGCTTGCGCAGAGCATCAAAAAAATTGAACGGACCTCTTGATGTTCCTCCCCACGGAAATCTTTAGTAAAAGGCGAAAGATTTGTGCGATCTGAAGAGAAACTAGAGTACTGACGAAAGCACGACAGAACGAGCTATGTCTATATCCGCAATAGTACTTTAACACACAGGCTAATGCACTACTAACTAATGGGCGACTCCAGTCCTTTGAGCAGCCAATCACTTTTTTTTAATGCTGCCAATCACGTTGCAGCTACTGTATCAGGCAGTCCGGGGATAGGAACCCGGCCGGAGAAAGAGGAGGCAGGCAGACAGTAAGTGCATTTAAAAATTTATATATAACAAGGCTGGTGAAATCCCGTTTTTCCATTCGTGAAAGAGTCGAAGAAAAACGCTCCAATAGTGGGAGATAAGGGATGCATACATGTGAGGATTACGTATGTCGTGAAGAAAATTAAAATAGAAACGTAAGGTATGCAACGGATGAATGCTTAGTCGGCAAACTAAGTGTTTCCAAGAGGCGCGTCGGTGACGTGGCGTTTAGCCTATGGTGGGGGTTAGAGTCCCCCTGTGTTAAAAGGATTTCACAGATTGTTCAAAATAAGGGAAACCTTCCAAAAAGAATGCACTCGATGAGTAAAAAGCGCTAAATAAAAAGTAATCATTATATAGAGATATAATAAAACCGGAAATACGCCGTGACGCGCGCAGGCCTTGCAAAATAAAAGAAAAACGGTTATAAAGTCGACGTAGACGGATAAATAGGATAATAACGTTATTAAAAATATAATAAATTAGTTGGAACGTCCCTAAAAAATCCTAAAGAAATATATTAATAGAGTAACATTTGACCATTGTTTGGAAAAAGTTCAAAAAATCTTCAAACAAAAGAAAAGTTGCAAAAATGGGTTTAACAAACAGCAAAGAACTCTCAACCAACATGAAGTTTATGCTAAAGCATTTTCCAGGATAATTGCACATATATGAAAGAGTGGAGGAAGAATAAAGACAAAGGGTGGTGTTAGGTTCATTAATAATTACCTTCGTCCGTAATTATCAATAACTGCAGGCAGACATCTTATTCAATTATTGACATTTAATTAAATAGAATGGATAACAACAGGTAAAACCTCAGAGGGGAGATTCAGCAAGTTCCTCCTACAACTTCCGAACGTCTCCCCGAATAGACGTTTTCGTACGACTCTTATTGCCATGAATCAAAACAATTTACAGAGTTGTTGATCATTCCATCACGTATGAGTAAAAACAACATCTGGGACTACAATAACAATCAAAGTATTTTACCAATAACAAAAACAGGAGACTAGACCTAAACAACATTTAGATTTGAACAATTATGCCTTCCTTGACCTAAGAATCATATAATAATTACATAAAGAAAAACCCGAAGTGCGTCACGAGTGTTATGGACGTGGCAGTAACAATATCTTTGTTATGGGCTCCTTTGCTGGAAATGGCAGATATCCAGTCCCTGCCCGATCAACAACCCTCTCAGCCCGATACTGGGTATGTGGATGTAGTAGATGAGTGGACTAGGCGGTTATTCGTGACCTCAACATTTTGAGAATAATAAGAGAATGATTTAACAAAGAAATGACTTAATACAACTATATTTATAATAGTAATACAGAATAAACCCAACAGGTGGGGGGGGGGGGTGAAAAGGGCAAAGCACACGTGAAGAAAAAATGGCTGAGCCGAGGACAAAGGAAAAATGGCGGCCAAATGGTGTGAAAAAAAAGCCTTTTTCCCTAACCCATCCCAAAACCTATCCCCCCTCTTCGTTCAGGCTCGTACCAGGCACGGGGGGGGGGGGCTCCTGGAATGCCAGACAAGACGTCTCAGGTTACCTCGCATCAACAAGAGCAGAGGGAGATAAGAATTTAGAGGCAGAGGAGACAGAAATGCCATTCATCCAAATTATTAATGATATCAAACGAGAAGAAAACAATGCAGAAATGGCATTGATCTAAATTATTAGGTAAAGTTTAGATAAAAGTTTAGATAAAATAATTAATTTAGGAAAGGCATGATTTCTCTGGGATTGTGTGAGCATCATAGATCATTCAGTGCACGGAATGATGTGTCTCGCTCACCCATCAACAGATGAGATATGCTGTAGCGCAAGTCATATTAATGACTATTAGAATATAACGGATTGCATAGGCATCAAACAATTGATGGCAACCAAATGCCGTTGACCTAGTTCTTTTGAGAACGATTATTGCTGATAGGACAGCAAAAGGTGGTTAGCTGCCAACCTCTCCACTAGAAAAAAAAATTGCTGACCACTGATGTCTAATTATGAATGCGTGTGAGCGTGAATGGTTGTTTGTCTTTTTGTTTGTCTATTTGTGTTTTTGATTGGCCATCCACCAAGATATAATTGATCCCTTAGATATCAAGGTGGAAAAGGATTTAGCAAATTGGAATCAATTTCTGAAACCGCCAATAAGCCCTTTTCAGGGATGGCAACAAAGGATTGGAAATTTGAAATCAATTTCTGAAATCGCCAATAAGCCTTTCTGGATGGCGATGAAAAATCAAGGAAAATTGTTTAGTCCAAAGAAATTTTTGATGATAATGCATTGAATTGGAGGAACAAATCTGCAATGTGAAATTTTGGAGCACTGAAATAAAAAAAAATAAAAAAAATAAAAAAAACAGTCCATCATATGAAATTCCAAAGTACCACTGATATATAGTGATAATGACATCCAAATTGTGTTAACAGACTAATTGACGGGATTGACAAAAGGTTCCATATTTTGTTTTGAAATCATTGCGCCCACATAACGAGGTCAACAAAATATGGAAATCTTATTTAGTAGACTATAGACAAAATGCCATCATTCACTACACGGTTGGAGCTGAATGATGAGTCTAATCTGGCTATCTGCATAAAAGAAAAACTTTAAAGAAACGCACTAATTTTGAGTTAGCAGAAGAAGACCGTGTTTTTCAACAGGAAACATGGAGAAGACGCACGAGCAACCCAAAATGAGAACGTCCGTACAACTGTTGCTGACCAAACAGCAGACATGAAAATAGCTGAAAAGGAGGATGCAGATCCATCTTTGCACTGTAGGGATGTTCTCTCAGTTGAAACGTTTGAGGAGACAGGTAAGTGTTGGGTTT
This sequence comes from Stigmatopora nigra, assembly GCF_051989575.1. Taxonomy (NCBI): domain Eukaryota; kingdom Metazoa; phylum Chordata; class Actinopteri; order Syngnathiformes; family Syngnathidae; genus Stigmatopora; species Stigmatopora nigra. The sequence goes on from NW_027551605.1 coordinate 2,148,447, forward strand.
ATTCTGTTTTACTATTATAATAGTTATATTAATTCATTTCTTTATTAAATCATTCTCTTTCTATTCTCTGTATTAATTCATTACTTTGTTAAATCATTCTCTTTCTGTTTTCAAAAGTGTTGCGAGGTCACGAGTATTGCCAAGTCATCTTTAACCTGGACGGCCTGTTCCAGGATGGTTATACAAACAATCCACCCAATCTGGGTCCTTGAGATTTGGTGGGCCCTTGGTGACGAGGCCAGGGCTATTCGGCCAATAACAAGAATGTTGTTATCGTTATGTAACCGTGCACTTCGGGTTTTTCTGTATGTAACCATTATATGATTATGATTATATTATATGATTCTTAGGTCAAGGAGGTTGTATAATTACTCTAATCTAAATGTTGTTAGGTCTAGTCTCCTGTTTTTGTTATTAGTAAAATACTTTGATTGTTATTGTAGTCCCAGATGTTGTTTTTACTCATACGTGATGGAATGATCAACAACTCTGTAACTTGTTTTGATTCATGACCATAAGAGTGGGACGAAAACGTCTATTCGGGGAGACGTTCGGAAGTCGTAAGGTGACACTTGCTGTAACGCTCCCCTTCGGAGGCTTTTATCTGTTGTATCCATTTCTATTTAATTAAATGTCAATAATTGAATAAGATGTCTTCCTGCAGTTATTGATAATTACGGACGAAGGTAATTATTAATGAACCTAATATTTTGGTCCTTCGGAGCTTTGGAGGTCAATATACCGACGCGGGAACCCAGGCGCTGCTGACCGACATCTGGATAAAGACCGTGCACGGCGTCTTCAATACCCTTTTCCAGGGCCGGAGTTTTCGACGGGGGCGCCTGGATTCTCGGCGGTTGAAGACTTTTCCTGCTGGAGGGAGACATCTGATGGATCTCGGGTAAGTCCACATTAATGTCTGCATGTTGTGACGGTGTTTCCAAATGCGTTAAAGGGACATTGTATGTGAGGCCCATTGTGGGCTGGTTTCGCGTCCTGGGTGACGGCGATAAAACCCTGTGTTTATACTAGTCAATGGCAGGTACGGTGGGGCATTTTGCTGGAAAGTGTCCTGTGTCTAAAGGGTAGGCACGAATATATTGTACTGGAGGTACAATTGTGGGGCTGGGAAGTGTCCTGTGTCTAAAGGGTAGGCACGAATATATTGTAAACGTTGTATGGTGTTTTTGTGGTTTCTGCAGTAAAATTAGGAAAGGCCTAGGAGATACAGTCGAATAGATAATAATAATATTAATAATAATAAATATAATAGAGTTAACTGTGTGAGGCACACAAACTCACTACAAAAATAAAAAGTAAAATATGGGAAACAAGTGTAGCAAGGCGGGTTTGGATGACGATCCAAAAATACGTCTAACTTGTAAGGATTAGAAATTTGTGGAAAGACAAAGCGCTTCAAAAGTTAAACATTTAAATAAATGGATAAAAAATTATGGGTTTGCTGGCCAGCTTGATTTACAAAAAAATTTTGAATTACAAGATAAAATACGCGCTAAATATAAAGGGGACCTAAGGAAATGGAGAAGGATGGTTATAATGACCCCTATTTTTGGTTTTTAATGGCGAAAAAACGTTGTGATGGGAATGCCAAAAATGCTGATAAAGGTGGGGCTGGAAGCGCAGAACAGGCTGTGTTTTTCCAAAGAAAAGAGGATTCTGAGACGGGCCCGGTGGGTAAGAAACGGGACGTGAAAAAAGAGGAAACCGATGAGCAATTGTCGGGGGAGGTTGGGGCGGTACGGTCAACAAATCCGTTTGTACCCTTTCCAACAGATGTGCAAGACCGTTTGACCAGGTCGGGGGGATCCGTGGGGGAATGGTCAAAAACATTGGGACAAACGCTATCACCGCCTGAAAAATAACGCTAATGAATGACATAGTGCTTGAACAATTCCCCATGATTGAGGTTGCTAACCCTAATGTGGAGAGTGACCAACCCCGTGTTATTTTGGTGCATAGAACTTGGACTCAGGACGACGTGAAAAAAGCCGTAGACGGCGTCACGTCGTACAAAATAGACGTGGGGGAATTTGTCGTGCAGATGGAAGATATTAGACGGTCATATCACTTAAATGGAGTAGAAACGCAGCAGATTTGGATGGCCGCGTTAAAAGGTGATTGGCATGCTATTAGAGGAGATTGGGATCCAAAATCAAAGTGTGGACCATTAGCTCATGATAGCCGTGAATTGGAAATAAGAGTGCGTGAGCTGATAGAGCGTGCCACGAAAAAATTTAAAACAAAAGCAAATTATACTGCGATTGGTCGAGCTAAACAAAAAGATAATGAGGCTTTTGATGAATATTTAATCAGGATGTCTGCTTGTTTTAAAGTCAACAGTGGCATTCCTGAGGATAACACGGTGGGCAGCCTTTATCAAGAGCAACTAAAAAATGTGTTACACGCTAATTCAAATCATGCCCTCCGGGAATGGATTGAGAAATATTGGGTAGATAGGCCCACGGGCACGCTTGACCAATACGTAAATCAAGCGTTGCATGCAGAAGGGGTGCTAAAGAAAAAAGGTAAAAAACATGGGGGGCCGTCCTCTGCGGGGGAAGAAATGTTTTACCAAGAAAGAGAAAAAGGACATAAAAAGTTTAACAAAATTAACTGGAGAAAAGATGGGGGTAAGTTAAATAAATATCGGAGATTTAAAAGTAATGCATGCTGGATTTGTGGGAGAACTGGGCACATTTCGCGGGATTGCCCAGACAACAGAGCCTCTAGGGCTGGGACTCAATCAGCAAGGCCTGGCGTAGGGCCAGGGCCCAGTGGAACAACTGGTGGGGTCCAGTCTAGGGGAGTGGAGCTAAATTTAGCGGAAATACTGACACTTGATTCAATTAAACCTGAAATTACATTGTTTGTGAATGGGGTACGTTTAACATTTTTGTGTGATACTGGAGCTTGTAAAACTGCAATTACACAGGATGTTCCGGGAATTAAATTCATGAAAAATAAGGTTAATGTGGCGACAGCTGATGGACAGGTTGCTACTGCTTCAGAGACGTTTCCGGTTTGGATAAGGGATCCGGAAGGGGAAACATGTAAAATGTCGGTGTTGGTGGTAAAAGAGTGTCCTGTCAATTTACTGGGTAGGGATGGACTATTACAATTGGGATTGGCGTTAGTACCCTCCGCTAGTGGAAATATGGTGGTTAAAAGGCGAAAGGAAATTAATTGTGGCCAATTAAATGTTTTGCATGTAGAGCAACCTGCTTTCTTTTACTATACTCTGGATGTGTCTAATAATACGCCGGCTTGTGTGGGAAACAGTTTGTTATCTACAGCTGCTAGTTTGATTGAGACGCGGCAGAGTGTGGCGAGCATAAACTCCCTCCATGTTATAATGTGGTACAAAATGACGGAGGGGCCTGACGAAATTTATGAAAACAAATTGAGACGAGTCACGCCGTCTGAAATTAAATTGGAATATATGTACACGGACGGAATTTCTACAGTTGTGGCAGGGGTTGAGTTGTCAAGGGAATATAAGACTCTTTTTCTCGAGTGGGGAACTCCACACATTGTATTATGCAAGCCACATAATCAGGGAAAGGAGGTGATACGTGACTTTATACAAACAGCCCGCGAGACGAGTGATTGGATAATGTTGGATACAGGTCTTGAGTATAGCGAAAGTACGGAAACATACAGAAAGGCAGTGTTTCAGACTGTGGGGGTGAATGTGAATGTGGGAATTTACCTGCTATGACTATCACAAACAACTAAGGAAGTATATCTACTATCGGAAGAGGAGTTGTTAGCAACAGTCCCTCCTGAAATATGGTCAAAAGGACCTTCCGATGTAGGGCTCGTTAAAGGGGTTATACCTGTAGTAATTAGACCAAAAAGTGAATTTAGGCCATGTATACGACAATATCCACTAAAACCTGATGCCTTAAAAGGAATAAGTCCGGTAATTGAAGATTTATTAAGGGCGGGAGTGATAATTGAATGTGATGATTCACCTTGTAATTCCCCAATTTTTCCAGTAAAAAAGGCGGCTCCTTCTGTGGGATGGAGAATGGTTCAGGATTTACAAGCGGTAAACTCTGCAGTAATTCAACGCGCGCCGTGTGTGCCAGATCCACACACACTTCTGAATAATTTGGATCCAGAGGCAGCATTTTTTACGGTAATTGACATAAGTAATGCTTTTTTCTCCATCCCATTAGATCGAGATAGTCAATATTGGTTTGCGTTTACGTTTGGTAGGAAAAAATATACTTTTACAAGATTACCACAAGGATACTGTGAAAGCCCCACGATATATTCACAGATAATGAGTAGCAGTGTAGCAAGATTCCAGCCACCGGGGGGCAGCCAGATTATTGTGTATGTGGATGATGTGCTTGTGGCGTCGCCTAGTGTGGAAGTGTGTAAAAAGGACACTGTGACATTGATAAGGCACCTGGCGTCGGAGGGCCACAAAATGAGCAGAAATAAATTGCAGTTTTGTAAAGAACAAGTGAAATATTTGGGACATAATCTGGTGAAAGGTGGGAAAAAGATTTTGGATGACAGAAAGAGGGTGGTGTTGGAAGCACCCAAGCCACTAACTAAAGGACAAATCATGTCATTTTTGGGTCTTACTAATTACTGCAGGGCGTGGGTTCCAAATTATGCAGAAATTGTTTCCCCCCTTTCTAAATTAATGAATGAAGAGGGGTTAAAAATGAACGCGGCTCTGAATTGGACGGCAGAGGCTGAGAATGCATTTTGTACAATAAAACAGATGCTAGTTACTAGTGGGATTTTGGCGTTACCTAATTATAATAAACCCTTTGTACAAATGGTGGACTGTAGAGGAGAGTACATGACGTCTGTTTTAACTCAGGATTTCGGAGGGAAATTGAGGCCTGTTGCATATTTTTCAACCAGATTAGATAAGGTGGCCTGCGCGCTACCTCACTGTGTGCGTGCAGTTGTGGCTGCTTCCATGGCAGTGGAGAGCAGCGCCACAATAGTACTTTTTCATTCTTTAACCCTTAGGGTGCCGCATGCAGTGGCTGCATTGTTATTACAGACTAATATGAAATTTTTGTCTCCTGCCAGGCATTTGTCTTGCATAGCCATTTTACTTTCACAACCGCATCTCACACTCGAGAGGTGCGTCAAAATTAACCCAGCTACTTTGTTGCCAATTCCAGGGGATGGGGAACGGCATGATTGCCAAGCATTAGCTGAAGAGGCTACAAGGTGTAGGAAAGATTTGAAAGATCAACCGCTAGACAGCGGTGAAGTCCTATTTGTTGATGGTTCTGCTAGGATAGATGAAATGGGAAAATTAAGGGCAGGGTATGCGGTTGTCACCGCGACTAAAGTTTTAAAAGCAGAACCATTGCCGCCAAATTACTCAGCACAAGCAGCAGAATTGGTTGCGTTAAGGGAAGCATGCATTTTGATGACCAACGGTGTTGTTACGATTTATACCGATAGTCAATATGCGTACTCGTCGTGCCGTGTTTTTGCTAGTTATTGGGCAAATAGGGGCATGGTTTCGTCTACGGGTAAAGCAGTGACTCATGCCAAATTATTGCAACAACTGATAGCCGCAGTTCAGCTTCCAAAACAAATCGCTGTTTGTAAATGTGCGGCACACACTTCAAAAAAGGATCAGGTTTCCCTGGGAAATGCCTTTGCTGATAAGACAGCGAAGGAAGCTGCGGGGAAACCCTTTATTGGGATGACTGACTCTGTATAGAAAAACAATATACTATCGGATGACATTTTGGCAAAAATGCAGATACAGAGTCCACAATTGGAATTTAAAAAATGGATTGACAATGGGGCAAAATTAAAAAATGGGGTTTATACCAGTATTGAGGGGAAGCCAATCTTACCAAAAAACTTGTTTAGATGGGCTGCTATTTTGAGTCATGGGAAGTCACATGTCTCAACAGGGGGGATGGTGGCCTTAGTACAACACCACTACAAGACGTACGGTTTTAATTTATACGCAAAACATTTCTGTAGAGCATGTTTGATTTGTGCTCGGCATAATTCCCAAGGGGCCGTACGGCCAAAACGCGGACAATTCCCAAAAGCTACATATCCATTTCAAAAAATACATATGGATTTTATTGAATTAAGTAAGAGTGCAGGGAAAAAATATTGTTTAGTCATTGTGGATGCCTTTTCAAAATGGGTTGAGATTTTCCCAGCAAAAACCGCGGATGCTTTAACAGTAGCAAAGGCATTATGTAAGGATATAATTCCAAAATATGGAATACCAGAAACCATCTATAGTGATAATGGTACTCATTTTGTTAATAAAATAATTGAAGGAATTGGCACTAGGTTCCATATTTCGCTGCGAAATCATTGCGCATACCATCCACAATCAGCTGGCCTTGTCGAAAGAATGAATGGAACCATAAAAAATAGACTAAAAAAATGCATGGAAGAAACAAAAAGGCCATGGACAGAATGCATTGATTTAGTAAAATTATATATTAACATCACAGCTTCAAATGGATTAACCCCATATGTAGTCCTGTTCGGTAGACCCTACAAATTACCATTATTCACTACACAATGGGAATTGGATGATGAGGCAAATTTAGCAGACTACATGCGGAAATCTTTAGAAAAGCGCACCGAACTTAAGTTACCAGAGGGAGATTTTGCTTCTCAACAGGAAACGGACGAAGCGACAGTGGTTCCTGGAGACTGGGTGCTGATACGCAGCATTAAAAAGAAACACTGGAGCGACGCCAAGTGGGAAGGTCCATACCAAGTGTTGCTGACCACCCCAACTGCTATCAAGATAGCTGAGAGAGCTACCTGGATCCATCTTTCCCACAGTAAGAAGGTTATCTCAATTGAAACGTTCCAAAGGAAAACTCTCCCAGAGAAAACCAAAAGGTCATGTTAAAAACAAAAACAATCATTGCCCTTAGGGCAATGGGATTGATGTTTGTGATTCTATTCCCATCCACAGTAGAGCTGCTTTCTACAATTGGAGAAAGAGGAGGAGGCGTTTCAATCGAGGATACACCTTCTTACAAAAGGGTAAAAAGGGAAGCTGTCCCTGGGAAAAAATTATACGACATGACAACACCCACCAAATCAAATTTACAAACGTGTTTCAAAGATATTGTTCCAAGGGAAAACGCACACACAATATTCTGTTTTCCAGAAAATAAGACTGCGGAAATCTACCTTTTCTGGGAGAAATTAACTTTAGAAACACGATTATCCCAAACAACATACAAGGGATCAGCCTATTGGGGAGGGTATGAGTGGTATATAACGGTTCAGTATGAGGATTGGGGGAGCCTTGTCGCAGAAACTGGTCAAGATTGGAAAACGTGGAGTACACGACCTTGCGCGAAAATCATCAGACCCCTGATAAAATTAACCCATACGTTGAAAGGATTAAAGATAGTGATCCAGACGGAAAAAATTAAATGTGGAAAAGGGCCTTGTCAAATGTAATTCCTAAGACCATGGGCAAGTGGGGAAGACATGTTTTTCAAATTCTACATTTGTGTCTCAACAGAAATAACCACGCTTATGGATCTTGAGGGAGAAAATTTGGAGAAGGGGACGCCCGGTTCGGCCATAATCAGATTAATGGGGAAAATGACCAGGGATGAGGAATTCATTACTGCGACAGGGGTTTCCCAAACATGGAATAATTGGTTACTGCTAATGGGAAGTACAGTTGGCGCTATAAATCAATCTTGTGTAGCATGTATGGGGCCTCGGCCTCTTTTACGAATAATACCCGCGCAGATTACTTTTGATTGTGTAATAGAGGTAATGACAAAAAAAGATGTAAGTCCCAATTGTGAGAAGTGGAATAAGGTATACTCTGTTACAAAAGGAGAAAAGGAGATACCCACATTTTCAAAACATGTTGCCTTTAATCATTTTTCCTGCTTAAACCTTACAGGGCATGGTCTGAAGCTGGGGGCGATAAATGAGACGTGGTGTGCCGGCGTTCTAAAAACAACTGCACCCCTAATATCACGATCTGACCTGTGGTGGTGGTGTGGTGGAGATAAAATATACGATTCCTGTCAAAACGCGGCAGGACTATGTGCTTTGGTCTCACTGCTCTTACCAGTGTCTGTTTTTCCATCCACAGTGGAGGAGATACAATTGGCGGCTCAAAATTCGGAGATGCTGAAGGGTCGTCCCTCCCGACATCGTCGAGAGGCATGGAGGGAAGGAGATCCAACATACATTGATGCGATTGGCATCCCCCGGGGCGTACCAGATGAGTATAAGCTGGCTAATCAGATCGCAGCAGGTTGGGAGTCTATCTTCCTTCTAATCACCCCAAACAAAAATGTGGATAGAATAAATTACTTACATTACAATGTCCAAAAACTCGGAAATTATACTGAACAGGGATTTGTGGCCATAAAGGAGCAACTGGCAGCTACCAGTCTGATGGCGTTCCAGGATCGCATAGCGCTGGATATGATCCTTGCTGAAACAGGGGGCGTGTGTGCAATGTTTGGAAAAGAATGTTGCACCTTCATACCGAACAACACGTCACCCAGTGGATCTCTCACCAGGGCCATTACTGGCCTGCAAACACTGAACCGCAATATGCAAGAGCATTCTGGAGTAGATACGTCCGCATTGTCAGATTGGTGGGATAAGACCTTTGGAAAATATAAAGATTTGGCTACATCCTTCATGGTGACTATAGGCACAATTACCGCTATCCTAACATTGAAGTGGGTGCTGTATTATCCCCTGTTTGCGCTCCTTGCTAAGCCGACTTATAAATACTGCAATTGCCCCTACAAATTCTAAAGTACATGAGTTGTATCTTATGGGACGGTTTGGGGAAAGCAGTGAGGTCCAGGAGTACGGTAAATCCGAGGACCAATTGGACGAATAAAATTATGTTCTTTCTCTTTCAGACCAGCCATGGGAGTAAGGAGTAGGCGGGAAAAATCACAGTCACCCGACATTACCATTTAGTGATTACTAAGAAATGACTAATAACATACATATTATAAAAACGGGGGAATGTTGGGTTTATTCTGTTTTACTATTATAATAGTTATATTAATTCATTTCTTTATTAAATCATTCTCTTTCTATTCTCTGTATTAATTCATTACTTTGTTAAATCATTCTCTTTTCTGTTTTCAAAAGTGTTGCGAGGTCACGAGTATTGCCACGAGTATTGTTCCAGGATGGTTATACAAACAATCCACCCAATCTGGGTCCTTGAGATTTGGTGGGCCCTTGGTGACGAGGCCAGGGCTATTCGGCCAATAACAAGAATGTTGTTATCGTTATGTAACCGTGCACTTCGGGTTTTTCTGTATGTAACCATTATATGATTATGATTATATTATATGATTCTTAGGTCAAGGAGGTTGTATAATTACTCTAATCTAAATGTTGTTAGGTCTAGTCTCCTGTTTTTGTTATTAGTAAAATACTTTGATTGTTATTGTAGTCCCAGATGTTGTTTTTACTCATACGTGATGGAATGATCAACAACTCTGTAACTTGTGACCATAAGAATGGGACGAAAACGTCTATTCGAGGAGACGTTCGGAAGTTGTAAGGGACACTTGCTGTAACGCTCCCCTCCGGAGGCTTTTACCTGTTGTATCCATTTCTATTTAATTAAATGTCAATAATTGAATAAGATGTCTTCCTGCAGTTATTGATAATTACGGACGAAGGTAATTATTAATGAACCTGACAGTGGCCTTGGTATATTCAGAGATATTGGGTGAATCACGAAGTAGAGAATTTAATTTCTGTAAATGTGGAATAAAATTGTTGTTCAAACTATTGAGTAAGTGATAAATATGGGTCGGAGAGCGTCAAGGGAGATGGGTTTTTTGCCGGACTGTCGGATGGATTTGGCGGGTTACCGAATGTGGGGTGTGTGCGAATGCGCAGTGTGGGGGCTTGCATGTGTCACCCTCGATGGGCGCAGAGGCATGGTTTATGTACAAGTTTCAAGGAGGTAGAAGATTTGATGGAGACAGGCACTAATCTACCAATGTGATGATTTTTCTTAAAATACATTGATTTGACAAATGAGGGAAGCTCCGCGTGCGCAGAGCATCAAAAAATTTGAACGGACCTCTTGATGTTCCTCCCCACGGAAATCTTTAGTAAAAGGCGAAAGATTTGTGCGATCTGAAGAGAAACAAGTGTACTGACGAAAGCACGACAGAACGAGCTATGTCTATATCCGCAATAGTACTTTAACACACAGGCTAATGCACTACTAACTAATGGGCGACTCCAGTCCTTTGAGCAGCCAATCACTTTTTTTTAATGCTGCCAATCACGTTGCAGCTACTGTATCAGGCAGACCGGGGATAGGAGCAGCGTTGTGGTGTAAGATGAAGCAGGGCATAGACATCATCATGTGGGTGTTGATCGGTTAGATTTATCGAAGTGTAGTGAAATTAACAAAGAATTCAAATGACCCAAATGACTTCACAACTATCACAAATTAACTCAATAACAACACTAGTTCACAGGTAGCGTGTTTACCTTTCACCATTACCTTCTCAAGAGTTCTAGGTTTAGAGGAGAGATAATGCTTGATATTGACAATGAAGAGGGGCACACCATTCCTGGAGGTACTGCAATACCAGGTCGATGCGTGGAGTGGATGGAGCAAGCCCCTAGGCCATCTCCCAGTTCCAAAAATCAATTTAATATATGGTCCCCAGATAGGGGACGCATCAGATATTAAACTGATAAGAACAGATACTACACTTGATCTTAGCCAAAAGGCCGAGAAGCGATAACCCAGTGGCCGGCAGGAAGGACGGCTTCCTTCCAGCCATTACGAGCTATAGTAATGGTTACAAAGATCACATGACGACAAAGGCACACTTTGTACGACAAGCTAAAACTACACACAGTCTGTTTGATAATGGAAAACTGTGTTGCTTTTCTGTGTTTAAATGGAGCAAATGCTTCAAAAATGTGCTGTGGTTCAGGTCATGTGACTCACAACGGTCCAATAGGAAAGTAGCAATAACCTAAACCTATTTACCAGCAACCAAGGTTCTCCTTTTGGCAACCAATATCCTTAGCAGTGAAAAGCCATTTGTTTGAACATTATTTGCAAAAAATGAAAACAAATCAACAGCCCCTGCCTAATGTATTACTTCCTGTCCCCTGCACTTGTGATGAACAAAGACAACTTTCCACTAGTATGTCACAAAATCGATCAACTCACAATTCAACTAGTATTGTCCACTTCAAAGATATTTAATTCAAATGATATAAATTATAACTGGATTGAACAATCACCTCACAGGCAAAATACACAAGAATTGAAAACCAGTGATTGATACAAACACAAAAATGATTTGAAGAAGAAAATACTACAATTTTCAGTTATGCCTCTATCACCTTGGCCTTGTTGTAAAGATCATTGTGTGGCCATTTTGAAAGCATCACAGAACCCAAAGGAATGCCAATGTTCAATCGACACATGGAATGCAGCGTGTGAGAATGATATCAACTTTGTTGGATTCGGGTGCACGTCAAATTGAAATTACCCTCCAGTTAAAAGGCAATTTAACAAACGATCAGGGGAGAGCGCGGACGCAGTCCCCCACTCTCAGAAATTGTGCAGTCGAGATTCCCACATTTGGGGAATTCGCAGGGGTCAGCGTGGCCGGGAGTGCCTCACCCTGGGTGAACCACCTTCATGATCATGGTATCGCCCCTGCCAGGTAAGTATGAGTTGTACGCAGACGCAGCACTATGTTCTTTCGCCTGCTCAACATCTTCAGTCATGGGCTCATCGGCACCCCTTTCTTAACCTGCTGCTGAAGTTGTATTTCAGATCTATCTCACTTTGGTGCCGAAAACCGGAGACCCAACAGCCAACAATTGCCGGAGCGACGACGACAGCATCCTCCATTGAAAGGGTCAACTCGACGGACGTTCCCTCGCCGCACCGGTGATCTGGCGACGGGTCCCCCGAACTAGGGCAGGTTCGGAACGAGCAAGATCGTGAGTTCACCCTTTGACTCCTGTCTCCGTGAAGTGTGATAATTTGAATGAGTATTATCACTGCGCTAGTATTAACATTTTGTGGTCTGGGAGCAACTTGCACAGAACATAATAGTTTGTGCTCTGGGACCAAAGTATGTAGAACACTATGGTCCGGGCCCAACTTAGGTAGAACAAAATAGAGTCAGGCACTCCGCTGAGATTAAATCAGGGACTTCTATTCTTGGTACGTTAATGGAGTCAGGGACTCTGCTAAGACAACGTCAGGGAGTTGTGGCCTTGGTATATTCAGAGATATTGGGTGAATCACAAAGTAGAGAATTTAATTTCTGTAAATGTGGAATAAAATTGTTGTTCAAACTATTGAGTAAGTGATAAATATGGGTCGGAGAGCGTCAAGGGAGATGGGTTTTTTGCCGGACTGTCGGATGGATTTGGCGGGTTACCGAATGTGGGGTGTGTGCGAATGCGCAGTGTGGGGGCTTGCATGTGTCACCCTCGATGGGCGCAGAGGCATGGTTTATGTACAAGTTTGAAGGAGGTAGAAGATTTGATGGAGACAGGCACTAATCTACCAATGTGATGATTTTTCCTAAAATACATTGATTTGACAAATGAGGGAAGCTCCGCGTGCGCAGAGCATCAAAAAAATTGAACGGACCTCTTGATGTTCCTCCCCACGGAAATCTTTAGTAAAAGGCGAAAGATTTGTGCGATCTGAAGAGAAACAAGTGTACTGACGAAAGCACGACAGAACGAGCTATGTCTATATCCGCAATAGTACTTTAACACACAGGCTAATGCACTACTAACTAATGGGCGACTCCAGTCCTTTGAGCAGCCAATCACTTTTTTTTAATGCTGCCAATCACGTTGCAGCTACTGTATCAGGCAGACCGGGGATAGGAGCAGCGTTGTGGTGTAAGATGAAGCAGGGCATAGACATCATCATGTGGGTGTTGATCGGTTAGATTTATCGAAGTGTAGTGAAATTAACAAAGAATTCAAATGACCCAAATGACTTCACAACTATCACAAATTAACTCAATAACAACACTAGTTCACAGGTAGCGTGTTTACCTTTCACCATTACCTTCTCAAGAGTTCTAGGTTTAGAGGAGAGATAATGCTTGATATTGACAATGAAGAGGGGCACACCATTCCTGGAGGTACTGCAATACCAGGTCGATGCGTGGAGTGGATGGAGCAAGCCCCTAGGCCATCTCCCAGTTCCAAAAATCAATTTAATATATGGTCCCCAGATAGGGGACGTATCAGATATTAAACTGATAAGAACAGATACTACACTTGATCTTAGCCAAAAGGCCGAGAAGCGATAACCCAGTGGCCGGCAGGAAGGACGGCTTCCTTCCAGCCATTACGAGCTATAGTAATGGTTACAAAGATCACATGACGACAAAGGCACACTTTGTACGACAAGCTAAAACTACACACAGTCTGTTTGATAATGGAAAACTGTGTTGCTTTTCTGTGTTTAAATGGAGCAAATGCTTCAAAAATGTGCTGTGGTTCAGGTCATGTGACTCACAACGGTCCAATAGGAAAGTAGCAATAACCTAAACCTATTTACCAGCAACCAAGGTTCTCCTTTTGGCAACCAATATCCTTAGCAGTGAAAAGCCATTTGTTTGAACATTATTTGCAAAAAATGAAAACAAATCAACAGCCCCTGCCTAATGTATTACTTCCTGTCCCCTGCACTTGTGATGAACAAAGACAACTTTCCACTAGTATGTCACAAAATCGATCAACTCACAATTCAACTAGTATTGTCCACTTCAAAGATATTTAATTCAAATGATATAAATTATAACTGGATTGAACAATCACCTCACAGGCAAAATACACAAGAATTGAAAACCAGTGATTGATACAAACACAAAAATGATTTGAAGAAGAAAATACTACAATTTTCAGTTATGCCTCTATCACCTTGGCCTTGTTGTAAAGATCATTGTGTGGCCATTTTGAAAGCATCACAGAACCCAAAGGAATGCCAATGTTCAATCGACACATGGAATGCAGCGTGTGAGAATGATATCAACTTTGTTGGATTTGGGTGCACGTCAAATTGAAATTACCCTCCAGTTAAAAGGCAATTTAACAAACGATCAGGGGAGAGCGCGGACGCAGTCCCCCACTCTCAGAAATTGTGCAGTCAATTTCCCACATTTGGGGAATTCGCAGGGGTCAGCGTGGCCGGGAGTGCAATGGCTGAGCCTCACCCTGGGTGAACCACCTTCAAGATCATGGTATCGCCCCTGCCAGGTAAGTAAAAGTTGTCCGCAGACGCAGCACTATGTTCTTTCGCCTGCTCAACATCTTCAGTCATGGGCTCATCGGCACCCCTTTCTTAACCTGCTGCTGAAGTTGTATTTCAGATCTATCTCACTTTGGTGCCGAAAACCGGAGACCCAACAGCCAACAATTGCCGGAGCGACGACGACAGCATCCTCCATTGAAAGGGTCAACTCGACGGACGTTCCCTCGCCGCACCGGTGATCTGGCGACGGGTCCCCCGAACTAGGGCAGGTTCGGAACGAGCAAGATCGTGAGTTCACCCTTTGACTCCTGTCTCCGTGAAGTGTGATAATTTGAATGAGTATTATCACTGCGCTAGTATTAACATTTTGTGGTCTGGGAGCAACTTGCACAGAACATAATAGTTTGTGCTCTGGGACCAAAGTATGTAGAACACTATGGTCCGGGCCCAACTTAGGTAGAACAAAATAGAGTCAGGCACTCCGCTGAGATTAAATCAGGGACTTCTATTCTTGGTACGTTAATGGAGTCAGGGACTCTGCTAAGACAACGTCAGGGAGTTGTGGCCTTGGTATATTCAGAGATATTGGGTGAATCACAAAGTAGAGAATTTAATTTCTGTAAATGTGGAATAAAATTGTTGTTCAAACTATTGAGTAAGTGATAAATATGGGTCGGAGAGCGTCAAGGGAGATGGGTTTTTTGCCGGACTGTCGGATGGATTTGGCGGGTTACCGAATGTGGGGTGTGTGCGAATGCGCAGTGTGGGGGCTTGCATGTGTCACCCTCGATGGGCGCAGAGGCATGGTTTATGTACAAGTTTGAAGGAGGTAGAAGATTTGATGGAGACAGGCACTAATCTACCAATGTGATGATTTTTCTTAAAATACATTGATTTGACAAATGAGGGAAGCTCCGCGTGCGCAGAGCATCAAAAAAATTGAACGGACCTCTTGATGTTCCTCCCCACGGAAATCTTTAGTAAAAGGCGAAAGATTTGTGCGATCTGAAGAGAAACAAGTGTACTGACGAAAGCACGACAGAACGAGCTATGTCTATATCCGCAATAGTACTTTAACACACAGGCTAATGCACTACTAACTAATGGGCGACTCCAGTCCTTTGAGCAGCCAATCACTTTTTTTTAATGCTGCCAATCACGTTGCAGCTACTGTATCAGGCAGACCGGGGATAGGAGCAGCGTTGTGGTGTAAGATGAAGCAGGGCATAGACATCATCATGTGGGTGTTGATCGGTTAGATTTATCGAAGTGTAGTGAAATTAACAAAGAATTCAAATGACCCAAATGACTTCACAACTATCACAAATTAACTCAATAACAACACTAGTTCACAGGTAGCGTGTTTACCTTTCACCATTAACTTCTCAAGAGTTCTAGGTTTAGAGGAGAGATAATGCTTGATATTGACAATGAAGAGGGGCACACCATTCCTGGAGGTACTGCAATACCAGGTCGATGCGTGGAGTGGATGGAGCAAGCCCCTAGGCCATCTCCCAGTTCCAAAAATCAATTTAATATATGGTCCCCAGATAGGGGACGTATCAGATATTAAACTGATAAGAACAGATACTACACTTGATCTTAGCCAAAAGGCCGAGAAGCGATAACCCAGTGGCCGGCAGGAAGGACGGCTTCCTTCCAGCCATTACGAGCTATAGTAATGGTTACAAAGATCACATGACGACAAAGGCACACTTTGTACGACAAGCTAAAACTACACACAGTCTGTTTGATAATGGAAAACTGTGTTGCTTTTCTGTGTTTAAATGGAGCAAATGCTTCAAAAATGTGCTGTGGTTCAGGTCATGTGACTCACAACGGTCCAATAGGAAAGTAGCAATAACCTAAACCTATTTACCAGCAACCAAGGTTCTCCTTTTGGCAACCAATATCCTTAGCAGTGAAAAGCCATTTGTTTGAACATTATTTGCAAAAAATGAAAACAAATCAACAGCCCCTGCCTAATGTATTACTTCCTGTCCCCTGCACTTGTGATGAACAAAGACAACTTTCCACTAGTATGTCACAAAATCGATCAACTCACAATTCAACTAGTATTGTCCACTTCAAAGATATTTAATTCAAATGATATAAATTATAACTGGATTGAACAATCACCTCACAGGCAAAATACACAAGAATTGAAAACCAGTGATTGATACAAACACAAAAATGATTTGAAGAAGAAAATACTACAATTTTCAGTTATGCCTCTATCACCTTGGCCTTGTTGACAAGATCATTGTGTGGCCATTTTGAAAGCATCACAGAACCCAAAGGAATGCCAATGTTCAATCGACACATGGAATGCAGCGTGTGAGAATGATATCAACTTTGTTGGATTCGGGTGCACGTCAAATTGAAATTACCCTCCAGTTAAAAGGCAATTTAACAAACGATCAGGGGAGAGCGCGGACGCAGTCCCCCACTCTCAGAAATTGTGCAGTCGAGATTCCCACATTTGGGGAATTCGCAGGGGTCAGCGTGGCCGGGAGTGCAATGGCTGAGCCTCACCCTGGGTGAACCACCTTCATGATCATGGTATCGCCCCTGCCAGGTAAGTATGAGTTGTACGCAGACGCAGCACTATGTTCTTTCGCCTGCTCAACATCTTCAGTCATGGGCTCATCGGCACCCCTTTCTTAACCTGCTGCTGAAGTTGTATTTCAGATCTATCTCACTTTGGTGCCGAAAACCGGAGACCCAACAGCCAACAATTGCCGGAGCGACGACGACAGCATCCTCCATTGAAAGGGTCAACTCGACGGACGTTCCCTCGCCGCACCGGTGATCTGGCGACGGGTCCCCCGAACTAGGGCAGGTTCGGAACGAGCAAGATCGTGAGTTCACCCTTTGACTCCTGTCTCCGTGAAGTGTGATAATTTGAATGAGTATTATCACTGCGCTAGTATTAACATTTTGTGGTCTGGGAGCAACTTGCACAGAACATAATAGTTTGTGCTCTGGGACCAAAGTATGTAGAACACTATGGTCCGGGCCCAACTTAGGTAGAACAAAATAGAGTCAGGCACTCCGCTGAGATTAAATCAGGGACTTCTATTCTTGGTACGTTAATGGAGTCAGGGACTCTGCTAAGACAACGTCAGGGAGTTGTGGCCTTGGTATATTCAGAGATATTGGGTGAATCACAAAGTAGAGAATTTAATTTCTGTAAATGTGGAATAAAATTGTTGTTCAAACTATTGAGTAAGTGATAAATATGGGTCGGAGAGCGTCAAGGGAGATGGGTTTTTTGCCGGACTGTCGGATGGATTTGGCGGGTTACCGAATGTGGGGTGTGTGCGAATGCGCAGTGTGGGGGCTTGCATGTGTCACCCTCGATGGGCGCAGAGGCATGGTTTATGTACAAGTTTGAAGGAGGTAGAAGATTTGATGGAGACAGGCACTAATCTACCAATGTGATGATTTTTCTTAAAATACATTGATTTGACAAATGAGGGAAGCTCCGCGTGCGCAGAGCATCAAAAAAATTGAACGGACCTCTTGATGTTCCTCCCCACGGAAATCTTTAGTAAAAGGCGAAAGATTTGTGCGATCTGAAGAGAAACAAGTGTACTGACGAAAGCACGACAGAACGAGCTATGTCTATATCCGCAATAGTACTTTAACACACAGGCTAATGCACTACTAACTAATGGGCGACTCCAGTCCTTTGAGCAGCCAATCACTTTTTTTTAATGCTGCCAATCACGTTGCAGCTACTGTATCAGGCAGACCGGGGATAGGAGCAGCGTTGTGGTGTAAGATGAAGCAGGGCATAGACATCATCATGTGGGTGTTGATCGGTTAGATTTATCGAAGTGTAGTGAAATTAACAAAGAATTCAAATGACCCAAATGACTTCACAACTATCACAAATTAACTCAATAACAACACTAGTTCACAGGTAGCGTGTTTACCTTTCACCATTACCTTCTCAAGAGTTCTAGGTTTAGAGGAGAGATAATGCTTGATATTGACAATGAAGAGGGGCACACCATTCCTGGAGGTACTGCAATACCAGGTCGATGCGTGGAGTGGATGGAGCAAGCCCCTAGGCCATCTCCCAGTTCCAAAAATCAATTTAATATATGGTCCCCAGATAGGGGACGTATCAGATATTAAACTGATAAGAACAGATACTACACTTGATCTTAGCCAAAAGGCCGAGAAGCAATAACCCAGTGGCCGGCAGGAAGGACGGCTTCCTTCCAGCCATTACGAGCTATAGTAATGGTTACAAAGATCACATGACGACAAAGGCACACTTTGTACGACAAGCTAAAACTACACACAGTCTGTTTGATAATGGAAAACTGTGTTGCTTTTCTGTGTTTAAATGGAGCAAATGCTTCAAAAATGTGCTGTGGTTCAGGTCATGTGACTCACAACGGTCCAATAGGAAAGTAGCAATAACCTAAACCTATTTACCAGCAACCAAGGTTCTCCTTTTGGCAACCAATATCCTTAGCAGTGAAAAGCCATTTGTTTGAACATTATTTGCAAAAAATGAAAACAAATCAACAGCCCCTGCCTAATGTATTACTTCCTGTCCCCTGCACTTGTGATGAACAAAGACAACTTTCCACTAGTATGTCACAAAATCGATCAACTCACAATTCAACTAGTATTGTCCACTTCAAAGATATTTAATTCAAATGATATAAATTATAACTGGATTGAACAATCACCTCACAGGCAAAATACACAAGAATTGAAAACCAGTGATTGATACAAACACAAAAATGATTTGAAGAAGAAAATACTACAATTTTCAGTTATGCCTCTATCACCTTGGCCTTGTTGACAAGATCATTGTGTGGCCATTTTGAAAGCATCACAGAACCCAAAGGAATGCCAATGTTCAATCGACACATGGAATGCAGCGTGTGAGAATGATATCAACTTTGTTGGATTCGGGTGCACGTCAAATTGAAATTACCCTCCAGTTAAAAGGCAATTTAACAAACGATCAGGGGAGAGCGCGGACGCAGTCCCCCACTCTCAGAAATTGTGCAGTCGAGATTCCCACATTTGGGGAATTCGCAGGGGTCAGCGTGGCCGGGAGTGCAATGGCTGAGCCTCACCCTGGGTGAACCACCTTCATGATCATGGTATCGCCCCTGCCAGGTAAGTATGAGTTGTACGCAGACGCAGCTATGTTCTTTCGCCTGCTCAACATCTTCAGTCATGGGCTCATCGGCACCCCTTTCTTAACCTGCTGCTGAAGTTGTATTTCAGATCTATCTCACTTTGGTGCCGAAAACCGGAGACCCAACAGCCAACAATTGCCGGAGCGACGACGACAGCATCCTCCATTGAAAGGGTCAACTCGACGGACGTTCCCTCGCCGCACCGGTGATCTGGCGACGGGTCCCCCGAACTAGGGCAGGTTCGGAACGAGCAAGATCGTGAGTTCACCCTTTGACTCCTGTCTCCGTGAAGTGTGATAATTTGAATGAGTATTATCACTGCGCTAGTATTAACATTTTGTGGTCTGGGAGCAACTTGCACAGAACATAATAGTTTGTGCTCTGGGACCAAAGTATGTAGAACACTATGGTCCGGGCCCAACTTAGGTAGAACAAAATAGAGTCAGGCACTCCGCTGAGATTAAATCAGGGACTTCTATTCTTGGTACGTTAATGGAGTCAGGGACTCTGCTAAGACAACGTCAGGGAGTTGTGGCCTTGGTATATTCAGAGATATTGGGTGAATCACAAAGTAGAGAATTTAATTTCTGTAAATGTGGAATAAAATTGTTGTTCAAACTATTGAGTAAGTGATAAATATGGGTCGGAGAGCGTCAAGGGAGATGGGTTTTTTGCCGGACTGTTGGATGGATTTGGCGGGTTACCGAATGTGGGGTGTGTGCGAATGCGCAGTGTGGGGGCTTGCATGTGTCACCCTCGATGGGCGCAGAGGCATGGTTTATGTACAAGTTTGAAGGAGGTAGAAGATTTGATGGAGACAGGCACTAATCTACCAATGTGATGATTTTTCCTAAAATACATTGATTTGACAAATGAGGGAAGCTCCACGTGCGCAGAGCATCAAAAAAATTGAACGGACCTCTTGATGTTCCTCCCCACGGAAATCTTTAGTAAAAGGCGAAAGATTTGTGCGATCTGAAGAGAAACAAGTGTACTGACGAAAGCACGACAGAACGAGCTATGTCTATATCCGCAATAGTACTTTAACACACAGGCTAATGCACTACTAACTAATGGGCGACTCCAGTCCTTTGAGCAGCCAATCACTTTTTTTTAATGCTGCCAATCACGTTGCAGCTACTGTATCAGGCAGACCGGGGATAGGAGCAGCGTTGTGGTGTAAGATGAAGCAGGGCATAGACATCATCATGTGGGTGTTGATCGGTTAGATTTATCGAAGTGTAGTGAAATTAACAAAGAATTCAAATGACCCAAATGACTTCACAACTATCACAAATTAACTCAATAACAACACTAGTTCACAGGTAGCGTGTTTACCTTTCACCATTACCTTCTCAAGAGTTCTAGGTTTAGAGGAGAGATAATGCTTGATATTGACAATGAAGAGGGGCACACCATTCCTGGAGGTACTGCAATACCAGGTCGATGCGTGGAGTGGATGGAGCAAGCCCTTAGGCCATCTCCCAGTTCCAAAAATCAATTTAATATATGGTCCACAGATAGGGGACGTATCAGATATTAAACTGATAAGAACAGATACTACACTTGATCTTAGCCAAAAGGCCGAGAAGCGATAACCCAGTCGCCGGCAGGAAGGACGGCTTCCTTCCAGCCATTACGAGCTATAGTAATGGTTACAAAGATCACATGACGACAAAGGCACACTTTGTACGACAAGCTAAAACTACACACAGTCTGTTTGATAATGGAAAACTGTGTTGCTTTTCTGTGTTTAAATGGAGCAAATGCTTCAAAAATGTGCTGTGGTTCAGGTCATGTGACTCACAACGGTCCAATAGGAAAGTAGCAATAACCTAAACCTATTTACCAGCAACCAAGGTTCTCCTTTTGGCAACCAATATCCTTAGCAGTGAAAAGCCATTTGTTTGAACATTATTTGCAAAAAATGAAAACAAATCAACAGCCCCTGCCTAATGTATTACTTCCTGTCCCCTGCACTTGTGATGAACAAAGACAACTTTCCACTAGTATGTCACAAAATCGATCAACTCACAATTCAACTAGTATTGTCCACTTCAAAGATATTTAATTCAAATGATATAAATTATAACTGGGTTGAACAATCACCTCACAGGCAAAATACAAAAGAATTGAAAACCAGTGATTGATACAAACACAAAAATGATTTGAAGAAGAAAATACTACAATTTTCAGTTATGCCTCTATCACCTTGGCCTTGTTGTAAAGATCATTGTGTGGCCATTTTGAAAGCATCACAGAACCCAAAGGAATGCCAATGTTCAATCGACACATGGAATGCAGCGTGTGAGAATGATATCAACTTTGTTGGATTCGGGTGCACGTCAAATTGAAATTACCCTCCAGTTAAAAGGCAATTTAACAAACGATCGGGGGAGAGCGCGGACGCAGTCCCCCACTCTCAGAAATTGTGCAGTCGAGATTCCCACATTTGGGGAATTCGCAGGGGTCAGCGTGGCCGGGAGTGCAATGGCTGAGCCTCACCCTGGGTGAACCACCTTCATGATCATGGTATCGCCCCTGCCAGGTAAGTATGAGTTGTACGCAGACGCAGCACTATGTTCTTTCGCCTGCTCAACATCTTCAGTCATGGGCTCATCGGCACCCCTTTCTTAACCTGCTGCTGAAGTTGTATTTCAGATCTATCTCACTTTGGTGCCGAAAACCGGAGACCCAACAGCCAACAATTGCCGGAGCGACGACGACAGCATCCTCCATTGAAAGGGTCAACTCGACGGACGTTCCCTCGCCGCACCGGTGATCTGGCGACGGGTCCCCCGAACTAGGGCAGGTTCGGAACGAGCAAGATCGTGAGTTCACCCTTTGACTCCTGTCTCCGTGAAGTGTGATAATTTGAATGAGTATTATCACTGCGCTAGTATTAACATTTTGTGGTCTGGGAGCAACTTGCACAGAACATAATAGTTTGTGCTCTGGGACCAAAGTATGTAGAACACTATGGTCCGGGCCCAACTTAGGTAGAACAAAATAGAGTCAGGCACTCCGCTGAGATTAAATCAGGGACTTCTATTCTTGGTACGTTAATGGAGTCAGGGACTCTGCTAAGACAACGTCAGGGAGTTGTGGCCTTGGTATATTCAGAGATATTGGGTGAATCACAAAGTAGAGAATTTAATTTCTGTAAATGTGGAATAAAATTGTTGTTCAAACTATTGAGTAAGTGATAAATATGGGTCGGAGAGCGTCAAGGGAGATGGGTTTTTTGCCGGACTGTCGGATGGATTTGGCGGGTTACCGAATGTGGGGTGTGTGCGAATGCGCAGTGTGGGGGCTTGCATGTGTCACCCTCGATGGGCGCAGAGGCATGGTTTATGTACAAGTTTGAAGGAGGTAGAAGATTTGATGGAGACAGGCACTAATCTACCAATGTGATGATTTTTCTTAAAATACATTGATTTGACAAATGAGGGAAGCTCCGCGTGCGCAGAGCATCAAAAAAATTGAACGGACCTCTTGATGTTCCTCCCCACGGAAATCTTTAGTAAAAGGCGAAAGATTTGTGCGATCTGAAGAGAAACAAGTGTACTGACGAAAGCACGACAGAACGAGCTATGTCTATATCCGCAATAGTACTTTAACACACAGGCTAATGCACTACTAACTAATGGGCGACTCCAGTCCTTTGAGCAGCCAATCACTTTTTTTTAATGCTGCCAATCACGTTGCAGCTACTGTATCAGGCAGACCGGGGATAGGAGCAGCGTTGTGGTGTAAGATGAAGCAGGGCATAGACATCATCATGTGGGTGTTGATCGGTTAGATTTATCGAAGTGTAGTGAAATTAACAAAGAATTCAAATGACCCAAATGACTTCACAACTATCACAAATTAACTCAATAACAACACTAGTTCACAGGTAACGTGTTTACCTTTCACCATTACCTTCTCAAGAGTTCTAGGTTTAGAGGAGAGATAATGCTTGATATTGACAATGAAGAGGGGCACACCATTCCTGGAGGTACTGCAATACCAGGTCGATGTGTGGAGTGGATGGAGCAAGCCCCTAGGCCATCTCCCAGTTCCAAAAATCAATTTAATATATGGTCCACAGATAGGGGACGTATCAGATATTAAACTGATAAGAACAGATACTACACTTGATCTTAGCCAAAAGGCCGAGAAGCGATAACCCAGTGGCCGGCAGGAAGGACGGCTTCCTTCCAGCCATTACGAGCTATAGTAATGGTTACAAAGATCACATGACGACAAAGGCACACTTTGTACGACAAGCTAAAACTACACACAGTCTGTTTGATAATGGAAAACTGTGTTGCTTTTCTGTGTTTAAATGGAGCAAATGCTTCAAAAATGTGCTGTGGTTCAGGTCATGTGACTCACAACGGTCCAATAGGAAAGTAGCAATAACCTAAACCTATTTACCAGCAACCAAGGTTCTCCTTTTGGCAACCAATATCCTTAGCAGTGAAAAGCCATTTGTTTGAACATTATTTGCAAAAAATGAAAACAAATCAACAGCCCCTGCCTAATGTATTACTTCCTGTCCCCTGCACTTGTGATGAACAAAGACAACTTTCCACTAGTATGTCACAAAATCGATCAACTCACAATTCAACTAGTATTGTCCACTTCAAAGATATTTAATTCAAATGATATAAATTATAACTGGATTGAACAATCACCTCACAGGCAAAATACACAAGAATTGAAAACCAGTGATTGATACAAACACAAAAATGATTTGAAGAAGAAAATACTACAATTTTCAGTTATGCCTCTATCACCTTGGCCTTGTTGTAAAGATCATTGTGTGGCCATTTTGAAAGCATCACAGAACCCAAAGGAATGCCAATGTTCAATCGACACATGGAATGCAGCGTGTGAGAATGATATCAACTTTGTTGGATTCGGGTGCACGTCAAATTGAAATTACCCTCCAGTTAAAAGGCAATTTAACAAACGATCAGGGGAGAGCGCGGACGCAGTCCCCCACTCTCAGAAATTGTGCAGTCGAGATTCCCACATTTGGGGAATTCGCAGGGGTCAGCGTGGCCGGGAGTGCCTCACCCTGGGTGAACCACCTTCATGATCATGGTATCGCCCCTGCCAGGTAAGTAAAAGTTGTCCGCAGACGCAGCACTATGTTCTTTCGCCTGCTCAACATCTTCAGTCATGGGCTCATCGGCACCCCTTTCTTAACCTGCTGCTGAAGTTGTATTTCAGATCTATCTCACTTTGGTGCCGAAAACCGGAGACCCAACAGCCAACAATTGCCGGAGCGACGACGACAGCATCCTCCATTGAAAGGGTCAACTCGACGGACGTTCCCTCGCCGCACCGGTGATCTGGCGACGGGTCCCCCGAACTAGGGCAGGTTCGGAACGAGCAAGATCGTGAGTTCACCCTTTGACTCCTGTCTCCGTGAAGTGTGATAATTTGAATGAGTATTATCACTGCGCTAGTATTAACATTTTGTGGTCTGGGAGCAACTTGCACAGAACATAATAGTTTGTGCTCTGGGACCAAAGTATGTAGAACACTATGGTCCGGGCCCAACTTAGGTAGAACAAAATAGAGTCAGGCACTCCGCTGAGATTAAATCAGGGACTTCTATTCTTGGTACGTTAATGGAGTCAGGGACTCTGCTAAGACAACGTCAGGGAGTTGTGGCCTTGGTATATTCAGAGATATTGGGTGAATCACAAAGTAGAGAATTTAATTTCTGTAAATGTGGAATAAAATTGTTGTTCAAACTATTGAGTAAGTGATAAATATGGGTCGGAGAGCGTCAAGGGAGATGGGTTTTTTGCCGGACTGTCGGATGGATTTGGCGGGTTACCGAATGTGGGGTGTGTGCGAATGCGCAGTGTGGGGGCTTGCATGTGTCACCCTCGATGGGCGCAGAGGCATGGTTTATGTACAAGTTTGAAGGAGGTAGAAGATTTGATGGAGACAGGCACTAATCTACCAGTGTGATGATTTTTCTTAAAATACATTGATTTGACAAATGAGGGAAGCTCCGCGTGCGCAGAGCATCAAAAAAATTGAACGGACCTCTTGATGTTCCTCCCCACGGAAATCTTTAGTAAAAGGCGAAAGATTTGTGCGACCTGAAGAGAAACAAGTGTACTGACGAAAGCACGACAGAACGAGCTATGTCTATATCCGCAATAGTACTTTAACACACAGGCTAATGCACTACTAACTAATGGGCGACTCCAGTCCTTTGAGCAGCCAATCACTTTTTTTTAATGCTGCCAATCACGTTGCAGCTACTGTATCAGGCAGACCGGGGATAGGAGCAGCGTTGTGGTGTAAGATGAAGCAGGGCATAGACATCATCATGTGGGTGTTGATCGGTTAGATTTATCGAAGTGTAGTGAAATTAACAAAGAATTCAAATGACCCAAATGACTTCACAACTATCACAAATTAACTCAATAACAACACTAGTTCACAGGTAGCATGTTTACCTTTCACCATTACCTTCTCAAGAGTTCTAGGTTTAGAGGAGAGATAATGCTTGATATTGACAATGAAGAGGGGCACACCATTCCTGGAGGTACTGCAATACCAGGTCGATGTGTGGAGTGGATGGAGCAAGCCCCTAGGCCATCTCCCAGTTCCAAAAATCAATTTAATATATGGTCCACAGATAGGGGACGTATCAGATATTAAACTGATAAGAACAGATACTACACTTGATCTTAGCCAAAATGCCGAGAAGCGATAACCCAGTGGCCGGCAGGAAGGACGGCTTCCTTCCAGCCATTACGAGCTATAGTAATGGTTACAAAGATCACATGACGACAAAGGCACACTTTGTACGACAAGCTAAAACTACACACAGTCTGTTTGATAATGGAAAACTGTGTTGCTTTTCTGTGTTTAAATGGAGCAAATGCTTCAAAAATGTGCTGTGGTTCAGGTCATGTGACTCACAACGGTCCAATAGGAAAGTAGCAATAACCTAAACCTATTTACCAGCAACCAAGGTTCTCCTTTTGGCAACCAATATCCTTAGCAGTGAAAAGCCATTTGTTTGAACATTATTTGCAAAAAATGAAAACAAATCAACAGCCCCTGCCTAATGTATTACTTCCTGTCCCCTGCACTTGTGATGAACAAAGACAACTTTCCACTAGTATGTCACAAAATCGATCAACTCACAATTCAACTAGTATTGTCCACTTCAAAGATATTTAATTCAAATGATATAAATTATAACTGGATTGAACAATCACCTCACAGGCAAAATACACAAGAATTGAAAACCAGTGATTGATACAAACACAAAAATGATTTGAAGAAGAAAATACTACAATTTTCAGTTATGCCTCTATCACCTTGGCCTTGTTGACAAGATCATTGTGTGGCCATTTTGAAAGCATCACAGAACCCAAAGGAATGCCAATGTTCAATCGACACATGGAATGCAGCGTGTGAGAATGATATCAACTTTGTTGGA
This sequence comes from Stigmatopora nigra, assembly GCF_051989575.1. NCBI lineage: Eukaryota > Metazoa > Chordata > Actinopteri > Syngnathiformes > Syngnathidae > Stigmatopora > Stigmatopora nigra. The sequence goes on from NW_027551605.1 coordinate 2,175,376, forward strand.
TTCGGGTGCATGTCAAATTGAAATTACCCTCCAGTTAAAAGGCAATTTAACAAACGATCAGGGGAGAGCGCGGACGCAGTCCCCCACTCTCAGAAATTGTGCAGTCGAGATTCCCACATTTGGGGAATTCGCAGGGGTCAGCGTGGCCGGGAGTGCAATGGCTGAGCCTCACCCTGGGTGAACCACCTTCATGATCATGGTATCGCCCCTGCCAGGTAAGTATGAGTTGTACGCAGACGCAGCACTATGTTCTTTCGCCTGCTCAACATCTTCAGTCATGGGCTCATCGGCACCCCTTTCTTAACCTGCTGCTGAAGTTGTATTTCAGATCTATCTCACTTTGGTGCCGAAAACCGGAGACCCAACAGCCAACAATTGCCGGAGCGACGACGACAGCATCCTCCATTGAAAGGGTCAACTCGACGGACGTTCCCTCGCCGCACCGGTGATCTGGCGACGGGTCCCCCGAACTAGGGCAGGTTCGGAACGAGCAAGATCGTGAGTTCACCCTTTGACTCCTGTCTCCGTGAAGTGTGATAATTTGAATGAGTATTATCACTGCGCTAGTATTAACATTTTGTGGTCTGGGAGCAACTTGCACAGAACATAATAGTTTGTGCTCTGGGACCAAAGTATGTAGAACACTATGGTCCGGGCCCAACTTAGGTAGAACAAAATAGAGTCAGGCACTCCGCTGAGATTAAATCAGGGACTTCTATTCTTGGTACGTTAATGGAGTCAGGGACTCTGCTAAGACAACGTCAGGGAGTTGTGGCCTTGGTATATTCAGAGATATTGGGTGAATCACAAAGTAGAGAATTTAATTTCTGTAAATGTGGAATAAAATTGTTGTTCAAACTATTGAGTAAGTGATAAATATGGGTCGGAGAGCGTCAAGGGAGATGGGTTTTTTGCCGGACTGTCGGATGGATTTGGCGGGTTACCGAATGTGGGGTGTGTGCGAATGCGCAGTGTGGGGGCTTGCATGTGTCACCCTCGATGGGCGCAGAGGCATGGTTTATGTACAAGTTTGAAGGAGGTAGAAGATTTGATGGAGACAGGCACTAATCTACCAATGTGATGATTTTTCTTAAAATACATTGATTTGACAAATGAGGGAAGCTCCGCGTGCGCAGAGCATCAAAAAAATTGAACGGACCTCTTGATGTTCCTCCCCACGGAAATCTTTAGTAAAAGGCGAAAGATTTGTGCGATCTGAAGAGAAACAAGTGTACTGACGAAAGCACGACAGAACGAGCTATGTCTATATCCGCAATAGTACTTTAACACACAGGCTAATGCACTACTAACTAATGGGCGACTCCAGTCCTTTGAGCAGCCAATCACTTTTTTTTAATGCTGCCAATCACGTTGCAGCTACTGTATCAGGCAGACCGGGGATAGGAGCAGCGTTGTGGTGTAAGATGAAGCAGGGCATAGACATCATCATGTGGGTGTTGATCGGTTAGATTTATCGAAGTGTAGTGAAATTAACAAAGAATTCAAATGACCCAAATGACTTCACAACTATCACAAATTAACTCAATAACAACACTAGTTCACAGGTAGCGTGTTTACCTTTCACCATTACCTTCTCAAGAGTTCTAGGTTTAGAGGAGAGATAATGCTTGATATTGACAATGAAGAGGGGCACACCATTCCTGGAGGTACTGCAATACCAGGTCGATGCGTGGAGTGGATGGAGCAAGCCCCTAGGCCATCTCCCAGTTCCAAAAATCAATTTAATATATGGTCCCCAGATAGGGGACGTATCAGATATTAAACTGATAAGAACAGATACTACACTTGATCTTAGCCAAAAGGCCGAGAAGCAATAACCCAGTGGCCGGCAGGAAGGACGGCTTCCTTCCAGCCATTACGAGCTATAGTAATGGTTACAAAGATCACATGACGACAAAGGCACACTTTGTACGACAAGCTAAAACTACACACAGTCTGTTTGATAATGGAAAACTGTGTTGCTTTTCTGTGTTTAAATGGAGCAAATGCTTCAAAAATGTGCTGTGGTTCAGGTCATGTGACTCACAACGGTCCAATAGGAAAGTAGCAATAACCTAAACCTATTTACCAGCAACCAAGGTTCTCCTTTTGGCAACCAATATCCTTAGCAGTGAAAAGCCATTTGTTTGAACATTATTTGCAAAAAATGAAAACAAATCAACAGCCCCTGCCTAATGTATTACTTCCTGTCCCCTGCACTTGTGATGAACAAAGACAACTTTCCACTAGTATGTCACAAAATCGATCAACTCACAATTCAACTAGTATTGTCCACTTCAAAGATATTTAATTCAAATGATATAAATTATAACTGGATTGAACAATCACCTCACAGGCAAAATACACAAGAATTGAAAACCAGTGATTGATACAAACACAAAAATGATTTGAAGAAGAAAATACTACAATTTTCAGTTATGCCTCTATCACCTTGGCCTTGTTGACAAGATCATTGTGTGGCCATTTTGAAAGCATCACAGAACCCAAAGGAATGCCAATGTTCAATCGACACATGGAATGCAGCGTGTGAGAATGATATCAACTTTGTTGGATTCGGGTGCACGTCAAATTGAAATTACCCTCCAGTTAAAAGGCAATTTAACAAACGATCAGGGGAGAGCGCGGACGCAGTCCCCCACTCTCAGAAATTGTGCAGTCGAGATTCCCACATTTGGGGAATTCGCAGGGGTCAGCGTGGCCGGGAGTGCAATGGCTGAGCCTCACCCTGGGTGAACCACCTTCATGATCATGGTATCGCCCCTGCCAGGTAAGTATGAGTTGTACGCAGACGCAGCACTATGTTCTTTCGCCTGCTCAACATCTTCAGTCATGGGCTCATCGGCACCCCTTTCTTAACCTGCTGCTGAAGTTGTATTTCAGATCTATCTCACTTTGGTGCCGAAAACCGGAGACCCAACAGCCAACAATTGCCGGAGCGACGACGACAGCATCCTCCATTGAAAGGGTCAACTCGACGGACGTTCCCTCGCCGCACCGGTGATCTGGCGACGGGTCCCCCGAACTAGGGCAGGTTCGGAACGAGCAAGATCGTGAGTTCACCCTTTGACTCCTGTCTCCGTGAAGTGTGATAATTTGAATGAGTATTATCACTGCGCTAGTATTAACATTTTGTGGTCTGGGAGCAACTTGCACAGAACATAATAGTTTGTGCTCTGGGACCAAAGTATGTAGAACACTATGGTCCGGGCCCAACTTAGGTAGAACAAAATAGAGTCAGGCACTCCGCTGAGATTAAATCAGGGACTTCTATTCTTGGTACGTTAATGGAGTCAGGGACTCTGCTAAGACAACGTCAGGGAGTTGTGGCCTTGGTATATTCAGAGATATTGGGTGAATCACAAAGTAGAGAATTTAATTTCTGTAAATGTGGAATAAAATTGTTGTTCAAACTATTGAGTAAGTGATAAATATGGGTCGGAGAGCGTCAAGGGAGATGGGTTTTTTGCCGGACTGTCGGATGGATTTGGCGGGTTACCGAATGTGGGGTGTGTGCGAATGCGCAGTGTGGGGGCTTGCATGTGTCACCCTCGATGGGCGCAGAGGCATGGTTTATGTACAAGTTTGAAGGAGGTAGAAGATTTGATGGAGACAGGCACTAATCTACCAATGTGATGATTTTTCTTAAAATACATTGATTTGACAAATGAGGGAAGCTCCACGTGCGCAGAGCATCAAAAAAATTGAACGGACCTCTTGATGCTCCTCCCCACGGAAATCTTTAGTAAAAGGCGAAAGATTTGTGCGATCTGAAGAGAAACAAGTGTACTGACGAAAGCACGACAGAACGAGCTATGTCTATATCCGCAATAGTACTTTAACACACAGGCTAATGCACTACTAACTAATGGGCGACTCCAGTCCTTTGAGCAGCCAATCACTTTTTTTTAATGCTGCCAATCACGTTGCAGCTACTGTATCAGGCAGACCGGGGATAGGAGCAGCGTTGTGGTGTAAGATGAAGCAGGGCATAGACATCATCATGTGGGTGTTGATCGGTTAGATTTATCGAAGTGTAGTGAAATTAACAAAGAATTCAAATGACCCAAATGACTTCACAACTATCACAAATTAACTCAATAACAACACTAGTTCACAGGTAGCGTGTTTACCTTTCACCATTACCTTCTCAAGAGTTCTAGGTTTAGAGGAGAGATAATGCTTGATATTGACAATGAAGAGGGGCACACCATTCCTGGAGGTACTGCAATACCAGGTCGATGCGTGGAGTGGATGGAGCAAGCCCCTAGGCCATCTCCCAGTTCCAAAAATCAATTTAATATATGGTCCCCAGATAGGGGACGTATCAGATATTAAACTGATAAGAACAGATACTACACTTGATCTTAGCCAAAAGGCCGAGAAGCGATAATCCAGTGGCCGGCAGGAAGGACGGCTTCCTTCCAGCCATTACGAGCTATAGTAATGGTTACAAAGATCACATGACGACAAAGGCACACTTTGTACGACAAGCTAAAACTACACACAGTCTGTTTGATAATGGAAAACTGTGTTGCTTTTCTGTGTTTAAATGGAGCAAATGCTTCAAAAATGTGCTGTGGTTCAGGTCATGTGACTCACAACGGTCCAATAGGAAAGTAGCAATAACCTAAACCTATTTACCAGCAACCAAGGTTCTCCTTTTGGCAACCAATATCCTTAGCAGTGAAAAGCCATTTGTTTGAACATTATTTGCAAAAAATGAAAACAAATCAACAGCCCCTGCCTAATGTATTACTTCCTGTCCCCTGCACTTGTGATGAACAAAGACAACTTTCCACTAGTATGTCACAAAATCGATCAACTCACAATTCAACTAGTATTGTCCACTTCAAAGATATTTAATTCAAATGATATAAATTATAACTGGATTGAACAATCACCTCACAGGCAAAATACACAAGAATTGAAAACCAGTGATTGATACAAACACAAAAATGATTTGAAGAAGAAAATACTACAATTTTCAGTTATGCCTCTATCACCTTGGCCTTGTTGTAAAGATCATTGTGTGGCCATTTTGAAAGCATCACAGAACCCAAAGGAATGCCAATGTTCAATCGACACATGGAATGCAGCGTGTGAGAATGATATCAACTTTGTTGGATTCGGGTGCACGTCAAATTGAAATTACCCTCCAGTTAAAAGGCAATTTAACAAACGATCGGGGGAGAGCGCGGACGCAGTCCCCCACTCTCAGAAATTGTGCAGTCGAGATTCCCACATTTGGGGAATTCGCAGGGGTCAGCGTGGCCGGGAGTGCAATGGCTGAGCCTCACCCTGGGTGAACCACCTTCATGATCATGGTATCGCCCCTGCCAGGTAAGTATGAGTTGTACACAGACGCAGCACTATGTTCTTTCGCCTGCTCAACATCTTCAGTCATGGGCTCATCGGCACCCCTTTCTTAACCTGCTGCTGAAGTTGTATTTCAGATCTATCTCACTTTGGTGCCGAAAACCGGAGACCCAACAGCCAACAATTGCCGGAGCGACGACGACAGCATCCTCCATTGAAAGGGTCAACTCGACGGACGTTCCCTCGCCGCACCGGTGATCTGGCGACGGGTCCCCCGAACTAGGGCAGGTTCGGAACGAGCAAGATCGTGAGTTCACCCTTTGACTCCTGTCTCCGTGAAGTGTGATAATTTGAATGAGTATTATCACTGCGCTAGTATTAACATTTTGTGGTCTGGGAGCAACTTGCACAGAACATAATAGTTTGTGCTCTGGGACCAAAGTATGTAGAACACTATGGTCCGGGCCCAACTTAGGTAGAACAAAATAGAGTCAGGCACTCCGCTGAGATTAAATCAGGGACTTCTATTCTTGGTACGTTAATGGAGTCAGGGACTCTGCTAAGACAACGTCAGGGAGTTGTGGCCTTGGTATATTCAGAGATATTGGGTGAATCACAAAGTAGAGAATTTAATTTCTGTAAATGTGGAATAAAATTGTTGTTCAAACTATTGAGTAAGTGATAAATATGGGTCGGAGAGCGTCAAGGGAGATGGGTTTTTTGCCGGACTGTCGGATGGATTTGGCGGGTTACCGAATGTGGGGTGTGTGCGAATGCGCAGTGTGGGGGCTTGCATGTGTCACCCTCGATGGGCGCAGAGGCATGGTTTATGTACAAGTTTGAAGGAGGTAGAAGATTTGATGGAGACAGGCACTAATCTACCAACGTGATGATTTTTCTTAAAATACATTGATTTGACAAATGAGGGAAGCTCCGCGTGCGCAGAGCATCAAAAAAATTGAACGGACCTCTTGATGTTCCTCCCCACGGAAATCTTTAGTAAAAGGCGAAAGATTTGTGCGATCTGAAGAGAAACAAGTGTACTGACGAAAGCACGACAGAACGAGCTATGTCTATATCCGCAATAGTACTTTAACACACAGGCTAATGCACTACTAACTAATGGGCGACTCCAGTCCTTTGAGCAGCCAATCACTTTTTTTTAATGCTGCCAATCACGTTGCAGCTACTGTATCAGGCAGACCGGGGATAGGAGCAGCGTTGTGGTGTAAGATGAAGCAGGGCATAGACATCATCATGTGGGTGTTGATCGGTTAGATTTATCGAAGTGTAGTGAAATTAACAAAGAATTCAAATGATCCAAATGACTTCACAACTATCACAAATTAACTCATTAACAACACTAGTTCACAGGTAACATGTTTACCTTTCACCATTACCTTCTCAAGAGTTCTAGGTTTAGAGGAGAGATAATGCTTGATATTGACAATGAAGAGGGGCACACCATTCCTGGAAGTACTGCAATACCAGGTCGATGCGTGGAGTGGATGGAGCAAGCCCCTAGGCCATCTCCCAGTTCCAAAAATCAATTTAATATATGGTCCCCCGATAGGGGACGTATCAGATATTAAACTGATAAGAACAGATACTACACTTGATCTTAGCCAAAAGGCCGAGAAGCGATAACCCAGTGGCCGGCAGGAAGGACGGCTTCCTTCCAGCCATTACGAGCTATAGTAATGGTTACAAAGATCACATGACGACAAAGGCACACTTTGTACGACAAGCTAAAACTACACACAGTCTGTTTGATAATGGAAAACTGTGTTGCTTTTCTGTGTTTAAATGGAGCAAATGCTTCAAAAATGTGCTGTGGTTCAGGTCATGTGACTCACAACGGTCCAATAGGAAAGTAGCAATAACCTAAACCTATTTACCAGCAACCAAGGTTCTCCTTTTGGCAACCAATATCCTTAGCAGTGAAAAGCCATTTGTTTGAACATTATTTGCAAAAAATGAAAACAAATCAACAGCCCCTGCCTAATGTATTACTTCCTGTCCCCTGCACTTGTGATGAACAAAGACAACTTTCCACTAGTATGTCACAAAATCGATCAACTCACAATTCAACTAGTATTGTCCACTTCAAAGATATTTAATTCAAATGATATAAATTATAACTGGATTGAACAATCACCTCACAGGCAAAATACACAAGAATTGAAAACCAGTGATTGATACAAACACAAAAATGATTTGAAGAAGAAAATACTACAATTTTCAGTTATGCCTCTATCACCTTGGCCTTGTTGTAAAGATCATTGTGTGGCCATTTTGAAAGCATCACAGAACCCAAAGGAATGCCAATGTTCAATCGACACATGGAATGCAGCGTGTGAGAATGATATCAACTTTGTTGGATTCGGGTGCACGTCAAATTGAAATTACCCTCCAGTTAAAAGGCAATTTAACAAACGATCGGGGGAGAGCGCGGACGCAGTCCCCCACTCTCAGAAATTGTGCAGTCGAGATTCCCACATTTGGGGAATTCGCAGGGGTCAGCGTGGCCGGGAGTGCAATGGCTGAGCCTCACCCTGGGTGAACCACCTTCATGATCATGGTATCACCCCTGCCAGGTAAGTATGAGTTGTACACAGACGCAGCACTATGTTCTTTCGCCTGCTCAACATCTTCAGTCATGGGCTCATCGGCACCCCTTTCTTAACCTGCTGCTGAAGTTGTATTTCAGATCTATCTCACTTTGGTGCCGAAAACCGGAGACCCAACAGCCAACAATTGCCGGAGCGACGACGACAGCATCCTCCATTGAAAGGGTCAACTCGACGGACGTTCCCTCGCCGCACCGGTGATCTGGCGACGGGTCCCCCGAACTAGGGCAGGTTCGGAACGAGCAAGATCGTGAGTTCACCCTTTGACTCCTGTCTCCGTGAAGTGTGATAATTTGAATGAGTATTATCACTGCGCTAGTATTAACATTTTGTGGTCTGGGAGCAACTTGCACAGAACATAATAGTTTGTGCTCTGGGACCAAAGTATGTAGAACACTATGGTCCGGGCCCAACTTAGGTAGAACAAAATAGAGTCAGGCACTCCGCTGAGATTAAATCAGGGACTTCTATTCTTGGTACGTTAATGGAGTCAGGGACTCTGCTAAGACAACGTCAGGGAGTTGTGGCCTTGGTATATTCAGAGATATTGGGTGAATCACAAAGTAGAGAATTTAATTTCTGTAAATGTGGAATAAAATTGTTGTTCAAACTATTGAGTAAGTGATAAATATGGGTCGGAGAGCGTCAAGGGAGATGGGTTTTTTGCCGGACTGTCGGATGGATTTGGCGGGTTACCGAATGTGGGGTGTGTGCGAATGCGCAGTGTGGGGGCTTGCATGTGTCACCCTCGATGGGCGCAGAGGCATGGTTTATGTACAAGTTTGAAGGAGGTAGAAGATTTGATGGAGACAGGCACTAATCTACCAACGTGATGATTTTTCTTAAAATACATTGATTTGACAAATGAGGGAAGCTCCGCGTGCGCAGAGCATCAAAAAAATTGAACGGACCTCTTGATGTTCCTCCCCACGGAAATCTTTAGTAAAAGGCGAAAGATTTGTGCGATCTGAAGAGAAACAAGTGTACTGACGAAAGCACGACAGAACGAGCTATGTCTATATCCGCAATAGTACTTTAACACACAGGCTAATGCACTACTAACTAATGGGCGACTCCAGTCCTTTGAGCAGCCAATCACTTTTTTTTAATGCTGCCAATCACGTTGCAGCTACTGTATCAGGCAGACCGGGGATAGGAGCAGCGTTGTGGTGTAAGATGAAGCAGGGCATAGACATCATCATGTGGGTGTTGATCGGTTAGATTTATCGAAGTGTAGTGAAATTAACAAAGAATTCAAATGATCCAAATGACTTCACAACTATCACAAATTAACTCATTAACAACACTAGTTCACAGGTAACATGTTTACCTTTCACCATTACCTTCTCAAGAGTTCTAGGTTTAGAGGAGAGATAATGCTTGATATTGACAATGAAGAGGGGCACACCATTCCTGGAAGTACTGCAATACCAGGTCGATGCGTGGAGTGGATGGAGCAAGCCCCTAGGCCATCTCCCAGTTCCAAAAATCAATTTAATATATGGTCCCCAGATAGGGGACGTATCAGATATTAAACTGATAAGAACAGATACTACACTTGATCTTAGCCAAAAGGCCGAGAAGCGATAACCCAGTGGCCGGCAGGAAGGACGGCTTCCTTCCAGCCATTACGAGCTATAGTAATGGTTACAAAGATCACATGACGACAAAGGCACACTTTGTACGACAAGCTAAAACTACACACAGTCTGTTTGATAATGGAAAACTGTGTTGCTTTTCTGTGTTTAAATGGAGCAAATGCTTCAAAAATGTGCTGTGGTTCAGGTCATGTGACTCACAACGGTCCAATAGGAAAGTAGCAATAACCTAAACCTATTTACCAGCAACCAAGGTTCTCCTTTTGGCAACCAATATCCTTAGCAGTGAAAAGCCATTTGTTTGAACATTATTTGCAAAAAATGAAAACAAATCAACAGCCCCTGCCTAATGTATTACTTCCTGTCCCCTGCACTTGTGATGAACAAAGACAACTTTCCACTAGTATGTCACAAAATCGATCAACTCACAATTCAACTAGTATTGTCCACTTCAAAGATATTTAATTCAAATGATATAAATTATAACTGGATTGAACAATCACCTCACAGGCAAAATACACAAGAATTGAAAACCAGTGATTGATACAAACACAAAAATGATTTGAAGAAGAAAATACTACAATTTTCAGTTATGCCTCTATCACCTTGGCCTTGTTGTAAAGATCATTGTGTGGCCATTTTGAAAGCGTCACAGAACCCAAAGGAATGCCAATGTTCAATCGACACATGGAATGCAGCGTGTGAGAATGATATCAACTTTGTTGGATTCGGGTGCACGTCAAATTGAAATTACCCTCCAGTTAAAAGGCAATTTAACAGACGATCGGGGGAGAGCGCGGACGCAGTCCCCCACTCTCAGAAATTGCGCAGTCGAGATTCCCACATTTGGGGAATTCGCAGGGGTCAGCGTGGCCGGGAGTGCAATGGCTGAGCCTCACCCTGGGTGAACCACCTTCATGATCATGGTATCGCCCCTGCCAGGTAAGTATGAGTTGTACGCAGACGCAGCACTATGTTCTTTCGCCTGCTCAACATCTTCAGTCATGGGCTCATCGGCACCCCTTTCTTAACCTGCTGCTGAAGTTGTATTTCAGATCTATCTCACTTTGGTGCCGAAAACCGGAGACCCAACAGCCAACAATTGCCGGAGCGACGACGACAGCATCCTCCATTGAAAGGGTCAACTCGACGGACGTTCCCTCGCCGCACCGGTGATCTGGCGACGGGTCCCCCGAACTAGGGCAGGTTCGGAACGAGCAAGATCGTGAGTTCACCCTTTGACTCCTGTCTCCGTGAAGTGTGATAATTTGAATGAGTATTATCACTGCGCTAGTATTAACATTTTGTGGTCTGGGAGCAACTTGCACAGAACATAATAGTTTGTGCTCTGGGACCAAAGTATGTAGAACACTATGGTCCGGGCCCAACTTAGGTAGAACAAAATAGAGTCAGGCACTCCGCTGAGATTAAATCAGGGACTTCTATTCTTGGTACGTTAATGGAGTCAGGGACTCTGCTAAGACAACGTCAGGGAGTTGTGGCCTTGGTATATTCAGAGATATTGGGTGAATCACAAAGTAGAGAATTTAATTTCTGTAAATGTGGAATAAAATTGTTGTTCAAACTATTGAGTAAGTGATAAATATGGGTCGGAGAGCGTCAAGGGAGATGGGTTTTTTGCCGGACTGTCGGATGGATTTGGCGGGTTACCGAATGTGGGGTGTGTGCGAATGCGCAGTGTGGGGGCTTGCATGTGTCACCCTCGATGGGCGCAGAGGCATGGTTTATGTACAAGTTTGAAGGAGGTAGAAGATTTGATGGAGACAGGCACTAATCTACCAACGTGATGATTTTTCTTAAAATACATTGATTTGACAAATGAGGGAAGCTCCGCGTGCGCAGAGCATCAAAAAAATTGAACGGACCTCTTGATGTTCCTCCCCACGGAAATCTTTAGTAAAAGGCGAAAGATTTGTGCGATCTGAAGAGAAACAAGTGTACTGACGAAAGCACGACAGAACGAGCTATGTCTATATCCGCAATAGTACTTTAACACACAGGCTAATGCACTACTAACTAATGGGCGACTCCAGTCCTTTGAGCAGCCAATCACTTTTTTTTAATGCTGCCAATCACGTTGCAGCTACTGTATCAGGCAGACCGGGGATAGGAGCAGCGTTGTGGTGTAAGATGAAGCAGGGCATAGACATCATCATGTGGGTGTTGATCGGTTAGATTTATCGAAGTGTAGTGAAATTAACAAAGAATTCAAATGATCCAAATGACTTCACAACTATCACAAATTAACTCATTAACAACACTAGTTCACAGGTAACATGTTTACCTTTCACCATTACCTTCTCAAGAGTTCTAGGTTTAGAGGAGAGATAATGCTTGATATTGACAATGAAGAGGGGCACACCATTCCTGGAAGTACTGCAATACCAGGTCGATGCGTGGAGTGGATGGAGCAAGCCCCTAGGCCATCTCCCAGTTCCAAAAATCAATTTAATATATGGTCCCCCGATAGGGGACGTATCAGATATTAAACTGATAAGAACAGATACTACACTTGATCTTAGCCAAAAGGCCGAGAAGCGATAACCCAGTGGCCGGCAGGAAGGACGGCTTCCTTCCAGCCATTACGAGCTATAGTAATGGTTACAAAGATCACATGACGACAAAGGCACACTTTGTACGACAAGCTAAAACTACACACAGTCTGTTTGATAATGGAAAACTGTGTTGCTTTTCTGTGTTTAAATGGAGCAAATGCTTCAAAAATGTGCTGTGGTTCAGGTCATGTGACTCACAACGGTCCAATAGGAAAGTAGCAATAACCTAAACCTATTTACCAGCAACCAAGGTTCTCCTTTTGGCAACCAATATCCTTAGCAGTGAAAAGCCATTTGTTTGAACATTATTTGCAAAAAATGAAAACAAATCAACAGCCCCTGCCTAATGTATTACTTCCTGTCCCCTGCACTTGTGATGAACAAAGACAACTTTCCACTAGTATGTCACAAAATCGATCAACTCACAATTCAACTAGTATTGTCCACTTCAAAGATATTTAATTCAAATGATATAAATTATAACTGGATTGAACAATCACCTCACAGGCAAAATACACAAGAATTGAAAACCAGTGATTGATACAAACACAAAAATGATTTGAAGAAGAAAATACTACAATTTTCAGTTATGCCTCTATCACCTTGGCCTTGTTGTAAAGATCATTGTGTGGCCATTTTGAAAGCATCACAGAACCCAAAGGAATGCCAATGTTCAATCGACACATGGAATGCAGCGTGTGAGAATGATATCAACTTTGTTGGATTCGGGTGCACGTCAAATTGAAATTACCCTCCAGTTAAAAGGCAATTTAACAAACGATCGGGGGAGAGCGCGGACGCAGTCCCCCACTCTCAGAAATTGTGCAGTCGAGATTGCCACATTTGGGGAATTCGCAGGGGTCAGCGTGGCCGGGAGTGCAATGGCTGAGCCTCACCCTGGGTGAACCACCTTCATGATCATGGTATCGCCCCTGCCAGGTAAGTATGAGTTGTACACAGACGCAGCACTATGTTCTTTCGCCTGCTCAACATCTTCAGTCATGGGCTCATCGGCACCCCTTTCTTAACCTGCTGCTGAAGTTGTATTTCAGATCTATCTCACTTTGGTGCCGAAAACCGGAGACCCAACAGCCAACAATTGCCGGAGCGACGACGACAGCATCCTCCATTGAAAGGGTCAACTCGACGGACGTTCCCTCGCCGCACCGGTGATCTGGCGACGGGTCCCCCGAACTAGGGCAGGTTCGGAACGAGCAAGATCGTGAGTTCACCCTTTGACTCCTGTCTCCGTGAAGTGTGATAATTTGAATGAGTATTATCACTGCGCTAGTATTAACATTTTGTGGTCTGGGAGCAACTTGCACAGAACATAATAGTTTGTGCTCTGGGACCAAAGTATGTAGAACACTATGGTCCGGGCCCAACTTAGGTAGAACAAAATAGAGTCAGGCACTCCGCTGAGATTAAATCAGGGACTTCTATTCTTGGTACGTTAATGGAGTCAGGGACTCTGCTAAGACAACGTCAGGGAGTTGTGGCCTTGGTATATTCAGAGATATTGGGTGAATCACAAAGTAGAGAATTTAATTTCTGTAAATGTGGAATAAAATTGTTGTTCAAACTATTGAGTAAGTGATAAATATGGGTCGGAGAGCGTCAAGGGAGATGGGTTTTTTGCCGGACTGTCGGATGGATTTGGCGGGTTACCGAATGTGGGGTGTGTGCGAATGCGCAGTGTGGGGGCTTGCATGTGTCACCCTCGATGGGCGCAGAGGCATGGTTTATGTACAAGTTTGAAGGAGGTAGAAGATTTGATGGAGACAGGCACTAATCTACCAACGTGATGATTTTTCTTAAAATACATTGATTTGACAAATGAGGGAAGCTCCGCGTGCGCAGAGCATCAAAAAAATTGAACGGACCTCTTGATGTTCCTCCCCACGGAAATCTTTAGTAAAAGGCGAAAGATTTGTGCGATCTGAAGAGAAACAAGTGTACTGACGAAAGCACGACAGAACGAGCTATGTCTATATCCGCAATAGTACTTTAACACACAGGCTAATGCACTACTAACTAATGGGCGACTCCAGTCCTTTGAGCAGCCAATCACTTTTTTTTAATGCTGCCAATCACGTTGCAGCTACTGTATCAGGCAGACCGGGGATAGGAGCAGCGTTGTGGTGTAAGATGAAGCAGGGCATAGACATCATCATGTGGGTGTTGATCGGTTAGATTTATCGAAGTGTAGTGAAATTAACAAAGAATTCAAATGATCCAAATGACTTCACAACTATCACAAATTAACTCATTAACAACACTAGTTCACAGGTAACATGTTTACCTTTCACCATTACCTTCTCAAGAGTTCTAGGTTTAGAGGAGAGATAATGCAATTTAACAAACGATCGGGGGAGAGCGCGGACGCAGTCCCCCACTCTCAGAAATTGCGCAGTCGAGATTCCCACATTTGGGGAATTCGCAGGGGTCAGCGTGGCCGGGAGTGCAATGGCTGAGCCTCACCCTGGGTGAACCACCTTCATGATCATGGTATCGCCCCTGCCAGGTAAGTATGAGTTGTACGCAGACGCAGCACTATGTTCTTTCGCCTGCTCAACATCTTCAGTCATGGGCTCATCGGCACCCCTTTCTTAACCTGCTGCTGAAGTTGTATTTCAGATCTATCTCACTTTGGTGCCGAAAACCGGAGACCCAACAGCCAACAATTGCCGGAGCGACGACGACAGCATCCTCCATTGAAAGGGTCAACTCGACGGACGTTCCCTCGCCGCACCGGTGATCTGGCGACGGGTCCCCCGAACTAGGGCAGGTTCGGAACGAGCAAGATCGTGAGTTCACCCTTTGACTCCTGTCTCCGTGAAGTGTGATAATTTGAATGAGTATTATCACTGCGCTAGTATTAACATTTTGTGGTCTGGGAGCAACTTGCACAGAACATAATAGTTTGTGCTCTGGGACCAAAGTATGTAGAACACTATGGTCCGGGCCCAACTTAGGTAGAACAAAATAGAGTCAGGCACTCCGCTGAGATTAAATCAGGGACTTCTATTCTTGGTACGTTAATGGAGTCAGGGACTCTGCTAAGACAACGTCAGGGAGTTGTGGCCTTGGTATATTCAGAGATATTGGGTGAATCACAAAGTAGAGAATTTAATTTCTGTAAATGTGGAATAAAATTGTTGTTCAAACTATTGAGTAAGTGATAAATATGGGTCGGAGAGCGTCAAGGGAGATGGGTTTTTTGCCGGACTGTCGGATGGATTTGGCGGGTTACCGAATGTGGGGTGTGTGCGAATGCGCAGTGTGGGGGCTTGCATGTGTCACCCTCGATGGGCGCAGAGGCATGGTTTATGTACAAGTTTGAAGGAGGTAGAAGATTTGATGGAGACAGGCACTAATCTACCAACGTGATGATTTTTCTTAAAATACATTGATTTGACAAATGAGGGAAGCTCCGCGTGCGCAGAGCATCAAAAAAATTGAACGGACCTCTTGATGTTCCTCCCCACGGAAATCTTTAGTAAAAGGCGAAAGATTTGTGCGATCTGAAGAGAAACAAGTGTACTGACGAAAGCACGACAGAACGAGCTATGTCTATATCCGCAATAGTACTTTAACACACAGGCTAATGCACTACTAACTAATGGGCGACTCCAGTCCTTTGAGCAGCCAATCACTTTTTTTTAATGCTGCCAATCACGTTGCAGCTACTGTATCAGGCAGACCGGGGATAGGAGCAGCGTTGTGGTGTAAGATGAAGCAGGGCATAGACATCATCATGTGGGTGTTGATCGGTTAGATTTATCGAAGTGTAGTGAAATTAACAAAGAATTCAAATGATCCAAATGACTTCACAACTATCACAAATTAACTCATTAACAACACTAGTTCACAGGTAACATGTTTACCTTTCACCATTACCTTCTCAAGAGTTCTAGGTTTAGAGGAGAGATAATGCTTGATATTGACAATGAAGAGGGGCACACCATTCCTGGAAGTACTGCAATACCAGGTCGATGCGTGGAGTGGATGGAGCAAGCCCCTAGGCCATCTCCCAGTTCCAAAAATCAATTTAATATATGGTCCCCCGATAGGGGACGTATCAGATATTAAACTGATAAGAACAGATACTACACTTGATCTTAGCCAAAAGGCCGAGAAGCGATAACCCAGTGGCCGGCAGGAAGGACGGCTTCCTTCCAGCCATTACGAGCTATAGTAATGGTTACAAAGATCACATGACGACAAAGGCACACTTTGTACGACAAGCTAAAACTACACACAGTCTGTTTGATAATGGAAAACTGTGTTGCTTTTCTGTGTTTAAATGGAGCAAATGCTTCAAAAATGTGCTGTGGTTCAGGTCATGTGACTCACAACGGTCCAATAGGAAAGTAGCAATAACCTAAACCTATTTACCAGCAACCAAGGTTCTCCTTTTGGCAACCAATATCCTTAGCAGTGAAAAGCCATTTGTTTGAACATTATTTGCAAAAAATGAAAACAAATCAACAGCCCCTGCCTAATGTATTACTTCCTGTCCCCTGCACTTGTGATGAACAAAGACAACTTTCCACTAGTATGTCACAAAATCGATCAACTCACAATTCAACTAGTATTGTCCACTTCAAAGATATTTAATTCAAATGATATAAATTATAACTGGATTGAACAATCACCTCACAGGCAAAATACACAAGAATTGAAAACCAGTGATTGATACAAACACAAAAATGATTTGAAGAAGAAAATACTACAATTTTCAGTTATGCCTCTATCACCTTGGCCTTGTTGTAAAGATCATTGTGTGGCCATTTTGAAAGCATCACAGAACCCAAAGGAATGCCAATGTTCAATCGACACATGGAATGCAGCGTGTGAGAATGATATCAACTTTGTTGGATTCGGGTGCACGTCAAATTGAAATTACCCTCCAGTTAAAAGGCAATTTAACAAACGATCGGGGGAGAGCGCGGACGCAGTCCCCCACTCTCAGAAGTTGTGCAGTCGAGATTCCCACATTTGGGGAATTCGCAGGGGTCAGCGTGGCCGGGAGTGCAATGGCTGAGCCTCACCCTGGGTGAACCACCTTCATGATCATGGTATCGCCCCTGCCAGGTAAGTATGAGTTGTACACAGACGCAGCACTATGTTCTTTCGCCTGCTCAACATCTTCAGTCATGGGCTCATCGGCACCCCTTTCTTAACCTGCTGCTGAAGTTGTATTTCAGATCTATCTCACTTTGGTGCCGAAAACCGGAGACCCAACAGCCAACAATTGCCGGAGCGACGACGACAGCATCCTCCATTGAAAGGGTCAACTCGACGGACGTTCCCTCGCCGCACCGGTGATCTGGCGACGGGTCCCCCGAACTAGGGCAGGTTCGGAACGAGCAAGATCGTGAGTTCACCCTTTGACTCCTGTCTCCGTGAAGTGTGATAATTTGAATGAGTATTATCACTGCGCTAGTATTAACATTTTGTGGTCTGGGAGCAACTTGCACAGAACATAATAGTTTGTGCTCTGGGACCAAAGTATGTAGAACACTATGGTCCGGGCCCAACTTAGGTAGAACAAAATAGAGTCAGGCACTCCGCTGAGATTAAATCAGGGACTTCTATTCTTGGTACGTTAATGGAGTCAGGGACTCTGCTAAGACAACGTCAGGGAGTTGTGGCCTTGGTATATTCAGAGATATTGGGTGAATCACAAAGTAGAGAATTTAATTTCTGTAAATGTGGAATAAAATTGTTGTTCAAACTATTGAGTAAGTGATAAATATGGGTCGGAGAGCGTCAAGGGAGATGGGTTTTTTGCCGGACTGTCGGATGGATTTGGCGGGTTACCGAATGTGGGGTGTGTGCGAATGCGCAGTGTGGGGGCTTGCATGTGTCACCCTCGATGGGCGCAGAGGCATGGTTTATGTACAAGTTTGAAGGAGGTAGAAGATTTGATGGAGACAGGCACTAATCTACCAACGTGATGATTTTTCTTAAAATACATTGATTTGACAAATGAGGGAAGCTCCGCGTGCGCAGAGCATCAAAAAAATTGAACGGACCTCTTGATGTTCCTCCCCACGGAAATCTTTAGTAAAAGGCGAAAGATTTGTGCGATCTGAAGAGAAACAAGTGTACTGACGAAAGCACGACAGAACGAGCTATGTCTATATCCGCAATAGTACTTTAACACACAGGCTAATGCACTACTAACTAATGGGCGACTCCAGTCCTTTGAGCAGCCAATCACTTTTTTTTAATGCTGCCAATCACGTTGCAGCTACTGTATCAGGCAGACCGGGGATAGGAGCAGCGTTGTGGTGTAAGATGAAGCAGGGCATAGACATCATCATGTGGGTGTTGATCGGTTAGATTTATCGAAGTGTAGTGAAATTAACAAAGAATTCAAATGATCCAAATGACTTCACAACTATCACAAATTAACTCATTAACAACACTAGTTCACAGGTAACATGTTTACCTTTCACCATTACCTTCTCAAGAGTTCTAGGTTTAGAGGAGAGATAATGCTTGATATTGACAATGAAGAGGGGCACACCATTCCTGGAAGTACTGCAATACCAGGTCGATGCGTGGAGTGGATGGAGCAAGCCCCTAGGCCATCTCCCAGTTCCAAAAATCAATTTAATATATGGTCCCCAGATAGGGGACGTATCAGATATTAAACTGATAAGAACAGATACTACACTTGATCTTAGCCAAAAGGCCGAGAAGCGATAACCCAGTGGCCGGCAGGAAGGACGGCTTCCTTCCAGCCATTACGAGCTATAGTAATGGTTACAAAGATCACATGACGACAAAGGCACACTTTGTACGACAAGCTAAAACTACACACAGTCTGTTTGATAATGGAAAACTGTGTTGCTTTTCTGTGTTTAAATGGAGCAAATGCTTCAAAAATGTGCTGTGGTTCAGGTCATGTGACTCACAACGGTCCAATAGGAAAGTAGCAATAACCTAAACCTATTTACCAGCAACCAAGGTTCTCCTTTTGGCAACCAATATCCTTAGCAGTGAAAAGCCATTTGTTTGAACATTATTTGCAAAAAATGAAAACAAATCAACAGCCCCTGCCTAATGTATTACTTCCTGTCCCCTGCACTTGTGATGAACAAAGACAACTTTCCACTAGTATGTCACAAAATCGATCAACTCACAATTCAACTAGTATTGTCCACTTCAAAGATATTTAATTCAAATGATATAAATTATAACTGGATTGAACAATCACCTCACAGGCAAAATACACAAGAATTGAAAACCAGTGATTGATACAAACACAAAAATGATTTGAAGAAGAAAATACTACAATTTTCAGTTATGCCTCTATCACCTTGGCCTTGTTGTAAAGATCATTGTGTGGCCATTTTGAAAGCATCACAGAACCCAAAGGAATGCCAATGTTCAATCGACACATGGAATGCAGCGTGTGAGAATGATATCAACTTTGTTGGATTCGGGTGCACGTCAAATTGAAATTACCCTCCAGTTAAAAGGCAATTTAACAAACGATCGGGGGAGAGCGCGGACGCAGTCCCCCACTCTCAGAAATTGTGCAGTTGAGATTCCCACATTTGGGGAATTCGCAGGGGTCAGCGTGGCCGGGAGTGCAATGGCTGAGCCTCACCCTGGGTGAACCACCTTCATGATCATGGTATCGCCCCTGCCAGGTAAGTATGAGTTGTACACAGACGCAGCACTATGTTCTTTCGCCTGCTCAACATCTTCAGTCATGGGCTCATCGGCACCCCTTTCTTAACCTGCTGCTGAAGTTGTATTTCAGATCTATCTCACTTTGGTGCCGAAAACCGGAGACCCAACAGCCAACAATTGCCGGAGCGACGACGACAGCATCCTCCATTGAAAGGGTCAACTCGACGGACGTTCCCTCGCCGCACCGGTGATCTGGCGACGGGTCCCCCGAACTAGGGCAGGTTCGGAACGAGCAAGATCGTGAGTTCACCCTTTGACTCCTGTCTCCGTGAAGTGTGATAATTTGAATGAGTATTATCACTGCGCTAGTATTAACATTTTGTGGTCTGGGAGCAACTTGCACAGAACATAATAGTTTGTGCTCTGGGACCAAAGTATGTAGAACACTATGGTCCGGGCCCAACTTAGGTAGAACAAAATAGAGTCAGGCACTCCGCTGAGATTAAATCAGGGACTTCTATTCTTGGTACGTTAATGGAGTCAGGGACTCTGCTAAGACAACGTCAGGGAGTTGTGGCCTTGGTATATTCAGAGATATTGGGTGAATCACAAAGTAGAGAATTTAATTTCTGTAAATGTGGAATAAAATTGTTGTTCAAACTATTGAGTAAGTGATAAATATGGGTCGGAGAGCGTCAAGGGAGATGGGTTTTTTGCCGGACTGTCGGATGGATTTGGCGGGTTACCGAATGTGGGGTGTGTGCGAATGCGCAGTGTGGGGGCTTGCATGTGTCACCCTCGATGGGCGCAGAGGCATGGTTTATGTACAAGTTTGAAGGAGGTAGAAGATTTGATGGAGACAGGCACTAATCTACCAACGTGATGATTTTTCTTAAAATACATTGATTTGACAAATGAGGGAAGCTCCGCGTGCGCAGAGCATCAAAAAAATTGAACGGACCTCTTGATGTTCCTCCCCACGGAAATCTTTAGTAAAAGGCGAAAGATTTGTGCGATCTGAAGAGAAACAAGTGTACTGACGAAAGCACGACAGAACGAGCTATGTCTATATCCGCAATAGTACTTTAACACACAGGCTAATGCACTACTAACTAATGGGCGACTCCAGTCCTTTGAGCAGCCAATCACTTTTTTTTAATGCTGCCAATCACGTTGCAGCTACTGTATCAGGCAGACCGGGGATAGGAGCAGCGTTGTGGTGTAAGATGAAGCAGGGCATAGACATCATCATGTGGGTGTTGATCGGTTAGATTTATCGAAGTGTAGTGAAATTAACAAAGAATTCAAATGATCCAAATGACTTCACAACTATCACAAATTAACTCATTAACAACACTAGTTCACAGGTAACATGTTTACCTTTCACCATTACCTTCTCAAGAGTTCTAGGTTTAGAGGAGAGATAATGCTTGATATTGACAATGAAGAGGGGCACACCATTCCTGGAAGTACTGCAATACCAGGTCGATGCGTGGAGTGGATGGAGCAAGCCCCTAGGCCATCTCCCAGTTCCAAAAATCAATTTAATATATGGTCCCCAGATAGGGGACGTATCAGATATTAAACTGATAAGAACAGATACTACACTTGATCTTAGCCAAAAGGCCGAGAAGCGATAACCCAGTGGCCGGCAGGAAGGACGGCTTCCTTCCAGCCATTACGAGCTATAGTAATGGTTACAAAGATCACATGACGACAAAGGCACACTTTGTACGACAAGCTAAAACTACACACAGTCTGTTTGATAATGGAAAACTGTGTTGCTTTTCTGTGTTTAAATGGAGCAAATGCTTCAAAAATGTGCTGTGGTTCAGGTCATGTGACTCACAACGGTCCAATAGGAAAGTAGCAATAACCTAAACCTATTTACCAGCAACCAAGGTTCTCCTTTTGGCAACCAATATCCTTAGCAGTGAAAAGCCATTTGTTTGAACATTATTTGCAAAAAATGAAAACAAATCAACAGCCCCTGCCTAATGTATTACTTCCTGTCCCCTGCACTTGTGATGAACAAAGACAACTTTCCACTAGTATGTCACAAAATCGATCAACTCACAATTCAACTAGTATTGTCCACTTCAAAGATATTTAATTCAAATGATATAAATTATAACTGGATTGAACAATCACCTCACAGGCAAAATACACAAGAATTGAAAACCAGTGATTGATACAAACACAAAAATGATTTGAAGAAGAAAATACTACAATTTTCAGTTATGCCTCTATCACCTTGGCCTTGTTGTAAAGATCATTGTGTGGCCATTTTGAAAGCATCACAGAACCCAAAGGAATGCCAATGTTCAATCGACACATGGAATGCAGCGTGTGAGAATGATATCAACTTTGTTGGATTCGGGTGCACGTCAAATTGAAATTACCCTCCAGTTAAAAGGCAATTTAACAAACGATCGGGGGAGAGCGCGGACGCAGTCCCCCACTCTCAGAAATTGTGCAGTCGAGATTCCCACATTTGGGGAATTCGCAGGGGTCAGCGTGGCCGGGAGTGCAATGGCTGAGCCTCACCCTGGGTGAACCACCTTCATGATCATGGTATCGCCCCTGCCAGGTAAGTATGAGTTGTACACAGACGCAGCACTATGTTCTTTCGCCTGCTCAACATCTTCAGTCATGGGCTCATCGGCACCCCTTTCTTAACCTGCTGCTGAAGTTGTATTTCAGATCTATCTCACTTTGGTGCCGAAAACCGGAGACCCAACAGCCAACAA
Organism: Stigmatopora nigra; assembly: GCF_051989575.1. Taxonomy (NCBI): domain Eukaryota; kingdom Metazoa; phylum Chordata; class Actinopteri; order Syngnathiformes; family Syngnathidae; genus Stigmatopora; species Stigmatopora nigra. Next base: position 2,197,920 of record NW_027551605.1, read on the forward strand.
TTGCCGGAGCGACGACGACAGCATCCTCCATTGAAAGGGTCAACTCGACGGACGTTCCCTCGCCGCACCGGTGATCTGGCGACGGGTCCCCCGAACTAGGGCAGGTTCGGAACGAGCAAGATCGTGAGTTCACCCTTTGACTCCTGTCTCCGTGAAGTGTGATAATTTGAATGAGTATTATCACTGCGCTAGTATTAACATTTTGTGGTCTGGGAGCAACTTGCACAGAACATAATAGTTTGTGCTCTGGGACCAAAGTATGTAGAACACTATGGTCCGGGCCCAACTTAGGTAGAACAAAATAGAGTCAGGCACTCCGCTGAGATTAAATCAGGGACTTCTATTCTTGGTACGTTAATGGAGTCAGGGACTCTGCTAAGACAACGTCAGGGAGTTGTGGCCTTGGTATATTCAGAGATATTGGGTGAATCACAAAGTAGAGAATTTAATTTCTGTAAATGTGGAATAAAATTGTTGTTCAAACTATTGAGTAAGTGATAAATATGGGTCGGAGAGCGTCAAGGGAGATGGGTTTTTTGCCGGACTGTCGGATGGATTTGGCGGGTTACCGAATGTGGGGTGTGTGCGAATGCGCAGTGTGGGGGCTTGCATGTGTCACCCTCGATGGGCGCAGAGGCATGGTTTATGTACAAGTTTGAAGGAGGTAGAAGATTTGATGGAGACAGGCACTAATCTACCAACGTGATGATTTTTCTTAAAATACATTGATTTGACAAATGAGGGAAGCTCCGCGTGCGCAGAGCATCAAAAAAATTGAACGGACCTCTTGATGTTCCTCCCCACGGAAATCTTTAGTAAAAGGCGAAAGATTTGTGCGATCTGAAGAGAAACAAGTGTACTGACGAAAGCACGACAGAACGAGCTATGTCTATATCCGCAATAGTACTTTAACACACAGGCTAATGCACTACTAACTAATGGGCGACTCCAGTCCTTTGAGCAGCCAATCACTTTTTTTTAATGCTGCCAATCACGTTGCAGCTACTGTATCAGGCAGACCGGGGATAGGAGCAGCGTTGTGGTGTAAGATGAAGCAGGGCATAGACATCATCATGTGGGTGTTGATCGGTTAGATTTATCGAAGTGTAGTGAAATTAACAAAGAATTCAAATGATCCAAATGACTTCACAACTATCACAAATTGACTCATTAACAACACTAGTTCACAGGTAACATGTTTACCTTTCACCATTACCTTCTCAAGAGTTCTAGGTTTAGAGGAGAGATAATGCTTGATATTGACAATGAAGAGGGGCACACCATTCCTGGAAGTACTGCAATACCAGGTCGATGCGTGGAGTGGATGGAGCAAGCCCCTAGGCCATCTCCCAGTTCCAAAAATCAATTTAATATATGGTCCCCAGATAGGGGACGTATCAGATATTAAACTGATAAGAACAGATACTACACTTGATCTTAGCCAAAAGGCCGAGAAGCGATAACCCAGTGGCCGGCAGGAAGGACGGCTTCCTTCCAGCCATTACGAGCTATAGTAATGGTTACAAAGATCACATGACGACAAAGGCACACAAAGGTACGACAAGCTAAAACTACACACAGTCTGTTTGATAATGGAAAACTGTGTTGCTTTTCTGTGTTTAAATGGAGCAAATGCTTCAAAAATGTGCTGTGGTTCAGGTCATGTGACTCACAACGGTCCAATAGGAAAGTAGCAATAACCTAAACCTATTTACCAGCAACCAAGGTTCTCCTTTTGGCAACCAATATCCTTAGCAGTGAAAAGCCATTTGTTTGAACATTATTTGCAAAAAATGAAAACAAATCAACAGCCCCTGCCTAATGTATTACTTCCTGTCCCCTGCACTTGTGATGAACAAAGACAACTTTCCACTAGTATGTCACAAAATCGATCAACTCACAATTCAACTAGTATTGTCCACTTCAAAGATATTTAATTCAAATGATATAAATTATAACTGGATTGAACAATCACCTCACAGGCAAAATACACAAGAATTGAAAACCAGTGATTGATACAAACACAAAAATGATTTGAAGAAGAAAATACTACAATTTTCAGTTATGCCTCTATCACCTTGGCCTTGTTGTAAAGATCATTGTGTGGCCATTTTGAAAGCATCACAGAACCCAAAGGAATGCCAATGTTCAATCGACACATGGAATGCAGCGTGTGAGAATGATATCAACTTTGTTGGATTCGGGTGCACGTCAAATTGAAATTACCCTCCAGTTAAAAGGCAATTTAACAAACGATCGGGGGAGAGCGCGGACGCAGTCCCCCACTCTCAGAAATTGTGCAGTCGAGATTCCCACATTTGGGGAATTCGCAGGGGTCAGCGTGGCCGGGAGTGCAATGGCTGAGCCTCACCCTGGGTGAACCACCTTCATGATCATGGTATCGCCCCTGCCAGGTAAGTATGAGTTGTACACAGACGCAGCACTATGTTCTTTCGCCTGCTCAACATCTTCAGTCATGGGCTCATCGGCACCCCTTTCTTAACCTGCTGCTGAAGTTGTATTTCAGATCTATCTCACTTTGGTGCCGAAAACCGGAGACCCAACAGCCAACAATTGCCGGAGCGACGACGACAGCATCCTCCATTGAAAGGGTCAACTCGACGGACGTTCCCTCGCCGCACCGGTGATCTGGCGACGGGTCCCCCGAACTAGGGCAGGTTCGGAACGAGCAAGATCGTGAGTTCACCCTTTGACTCCTGTCTCCGTGAAGTGTGATAATTTGAATGAGTATTATCACTGCGCTAGTATTAACATTTTGTGGTCTGGGAGCAACTTGCACAGAACATAATAGTTTGTGCTCTGGGACCAAAGTATGTAGAACACTATGGTCCGGGCCCAACTTAGGTAGAACAAAATAGAGTCAGGCACTCCGCTGAGATTAAATCAGGGACTTCTATTCTTGGTACGTTAATGGAGTCAGGGACTCTGCTAAGACAACGTCAGGGAGTTGTGGCCTTGGTATATTCAGAGATATTGGGTGAATCACAAAGTAGAGAATTTAATTTCTGTAAATGTGGAATAAAATTGTTGTTCAAACTATTGAGTAAGTGATAAATATGGGTCGGAGAGCGTCAAGGGAGATGGGTTTTTTGCCGGACTGTCGGATGGATTTGGCGGGTTACCGAATGTGGGGTGTGTGCGAATGCGCAGTGTGGGGGCTTGCATGTGTCACCCTCGATGGGCGCAGAGGCATGGTTTATGTACAAGTTTGAAGGAGGTAGAAGATTTGATGGAGACAGGCACTAATCTACCAACGTGATGATTTTTCTTAAAATACATTGATTTGACAAATGAGGGAAGCTCCGCGTGCGCAGAGCATCAAAAAAATTGAACGGACCTCTTGATGTTCCTCCCCACGGAAATCTTTAGTAAAAGGCGAAAGATTTGTGCGATCTGAAGAGAAACAAGTGTACTGACGAAAGCACGACAGAACGAGCTATGTCTATATCCGCAATAGTACTTTAACACACAGGCTAATGCACTACTAACTAATGGGCGACTCCAGTCCTTTGAGCAGCCAATCACTTTTTTTTAATGCTGCCAATCACGTTGCAGCTACTGTATCAGGCAGACCGGGGATAGGAGCAGCGTTGTGGTGTAAGATGAAGCAGGGCATAGACATCATCATGTGGGTGTTGATCGGTTAGATTTATCGAAGTGTAGTGTAATTAACAAAGAATTCAAATGATCCAAATGACTTCACAACTATCACAAATTAACTCATTAACAACACTAGTTCACAGGTAACATGTTTACCTTTCACCATTACCTTCTCAAGAGTTCTAGGTTTAGAGGAGAGATAATGCTTGATATTGACAATGAAGAGGGGCACACCATTCCTGGAAGTACTGCAATACCAGGTCGATGCGTGGAGTGGATGGAGCAAGCCCCTAGGCCATCTCCCAGTTCCAAAAATCAATTTAATATATGGTCCCCAGATAGGGGACGTATCAGATATTAAACTGATAAGAACAGATACTACACTTGATCTTAGCCAAAAGGCCGAGAAGCGATAACCCAGTGGCCGGCAGGAAGGACGGCTTCCTTCCAGCCATTACGAGCTATAGTAATGGTTACAAAGATCACATGACGACAAAGGCACACTTTGTACGACAAGCTAAAACTACACACAGTCTGTTTGATAATGGAAAACTGTGTTGCTTTTCTGTGTTTAAATGGAGCAAATGCTTCAAAAATGTGCTGTGGTTCAGGTCATGTGACTCACAACGGTCCAATAGGAAAGTAGCAATAACCTAAACCTATTTACCAGCAACCAAGGTTCTCCTTTTGGCAACCAATATCCTTAGCAGTGAAAAGCCATTTGTTTGAACATTATTTGCAAAAAATGAAAACAAATCAACAGCCCCTGCCTAATGTATTACTTCCTGTCCCCTGCACTTGTGATGAACAAAGACAACTTTCCACTAGTATGTCACAAAATCGATCAACTCACAATTCAACTAGTATTGTCCACTTCAAAGATATTTAATTCAAATGATATAAATTATAACTGGGTTGAACAATCACCTCACAGGCAAAATACACAAGAATTGAAAACCAGTGATTGATACAAACACAAAAATGATTTGAAGAAGAAAATACTACAATTTTCAGTTATGCCTCTATCACCTTGGCCTTGTTGTAAAGATCATTGTGTGGCCATTTTGAAAGCATCACAGAACCCAAAGGAATGCCAATGTTCAATCGACACATGGAATGCAGCGTGTGAGAATGATATCAACTTTGTTGGATTCGGGTGCACGTCAAATTGAAATTACCCTCCAGTTAAAAGGCAATTTAACAAACGATCGGGGGAGAGCGCGGACGCAGTCCCCCACTCTCAGAAATTGTGCAGTCGAGATTCCCACATTTGAGGAATTCGCAGGGGTCAGCGTGGCCGGGAGTGCAATGGCTGAGCCTCACCCTGGGTGAACCACCTTCATGATCATGGTATCGCCCCTGCCAGGTAAGTATGAGTTGTACACAGACGCAGCACTATGTTCTTTCGCCTGCTCAACATCTTCAGTCATGGGCTCATCGGCACCCCTTTCTTAACCTGCTGCTGAAGTTGTATTTCAGATCTATCTCACTTTGGTGCCGAAAACCGGAGACCCAACAGCCAACAATTGCCGGAGCGACGACGACAGCATCCTCCATTGAAAGGGTCAACTCGACGGACGTTCCCTCGCCGCACCGGTGATCTGGCGACGGGTCCCCCGAACTAGGGCAGGTTCGGAACGAGCAAGATCGTGAGTTCACCCTTTGACTCCTGTCTCCGTGAAGTGTGATAATTTGAATGAGTATTATCACTGCGCTAGTATTAACATTTTGTGGTCTGGGAGCAACTTGCACAGAACATAATAGTTTGTGCTCTGGGACCAAAGTATGTAGAACACTATGGTCCGGGCCCAACTTAGGTAGAACAAAATAGAGTCAGGCACTCCGCTGAGATTAAATCAGGGACTTCTATTCTTGGTACGTTAATGGAGTCAGGGACTCTGCTAAGACAACGTCAGGGAGTTGTGGCCTTGGTATATTCAGAGATATTGGGTGAATCACAAAGTAGAGAATTTAATTTCTGTAAATGTGGAATAAAATTGTTGTTCAAACTATTGAGTAAGTGATAAATATGGGTCGGAGAGCGTCAAGGGAGATGGGTTTTTTGCCGGACTGTCGGATGGATTTGGCGGGTTACCGAATGTGGGGTGTGTGCGAATGCGCAGTGTGGGGGCTTGCATGTGTCACCCTCGATGGGCGCAGAGGCATGGTTTATGTACAAGTTTGAAGGAGGTAGAAGATTTGATGGAGACAGGCACTAATCTACCAACGTGATGATTTTTCTTAAAATACATTGATTTGACAAATGAGGGAAGCTCCGCGTGCGCAGAGCATCAAAAAAATTGAACGGACCTCTTGATGTTCCTCCCCACGGAAATCTTTAGTAAAAGGCGAAAGATTTGTGCGATCTGAAGAGAAACAAGTGTACTGACGAAAGCACGACAGAACGAGCTATGTCTATATCCGCAATAGTACTTTAACACACAGGCTAATGCACTACTAACTAATGGGCGACTCCAGTCCTTTGAGCAGCCAATCACTTTTTTTTAATGCTGCCAATCACGTTGCAGCTACTGTATCAGGCAGACCGGGGATAGGAGCAGCGTTGTGGTGTAAGATGAAGCAGGGCATAGACATCATCATGTGGGTGTTGATCGGTTAGATTTATCGAAGTGTAGTGAAATTAACAAAGAATTCAAATGATCCAAATGACCTCACAACTATCACAAATTAACTCATTAACAACACTAGTTCACAGGTAACATGTTTACCTTTCACCATTACCTTCTCAAGAGTTCTAGGTTTAGAGGAGAGATAATGCTTGATATTGACAATGAAGAGGGGCACACCATTCCTGGAAGTACTGCAATACCAGGTCGATGCGTGGAGTGGATGGAGCAAGCCCCTAGGCCATCTCCCAGTTCCAAAAATCAATTTAATATATGGTCCCCCGATAGGGGACGTATCAGATATTAAACTGATAAGAACAGATACTACACTTGATCTTAGCCAAAAGGCCGAGAAGCGATAACCCAGTGGCCGGCAGGAAGGACGGCTTCCTTCCAGCCATTACGAGCTATAGTAATGGTTACAAAGATCACATGACGACAAAGGCACACTTTGTACGACAAGCTAAAACTACACACAGTCTGTTTGATAATGGAAAACTGTGTTGCTTTTCTGTGTTTAAATGGAGCAAATGCTTCAAAAATGTGCTGTGGTTCAGGTCATGTGACTCACAACGGTCCAATAGGAAAGTAGCAATAACCTAAACCTATTTACCAGCAACCAAGGTTCTCCTTTTGGCAACCAATATCCTTAGCAGTGAAAAGCCATTTGTTTGAACATTATTTGCAAAAAATGAAAACAAATCAACAGCCCCTGCCTAATGTATTACTTCCTGTCCCCTGCACTTGTGATGAACAAAGACAACTTTCCACTAGTATGTCACAAAATCGATCAACTCACAATTCAACTAGTATTGTCCACTTCAAAGATATTTAATTCAAATGATATAAATTATAACTGGATTGAACAATCACCTCACAGGCAAAATACACAAGAATTGAAAACCAGTGATTGATACAAACACAAAAATGATTTGAAGAAGAAAATACTACAATTTTCAGTTATGCCTCTATCACCTTGGCCTTGTTGACAAGATCATTGTGTGGCCATTTTGAAAGCATCACAGAACCCAAAGGAATGCCAATGTTCAATCGACACATGGAATGCAGCGTGTGAGAATGATATCAACTTTGTTGGATTCGGGTGCACGTCAAATTGAAATTACCCTCCAGTTAAAAGGCAATTTAACAAACGATCAGGGGAGAGCGCGGACGCAGTCCCCCACTCTCAGAAATTGTGCAGTCGAGATTCCCACATTTGGGGAATTCGCAGGGGTCAGCGTGGCCAGGAGTGCAATGGCTGAGCCTCACCCTGGGTGAACCACCTTCATGATCATGGTATCGCCCCTGCCAGGTAAGTATGAGTTGTACGCAGACGCAGCACTATGTTCTTTCGCCTGCTCAACATCTTCAGTCATGGGCTCATCGGCACCCCTTTCTTAACCTGCTGCTGAAGTTGTATTTCAGATCTATCTCACTTTGGTGCCGAAAACCGGAGACCCAACAGCCAACAATTGCCGGAGCGACGACGACAGCATCCTCCATTGAAAGGGTCAACTCGACGGACGTTCCCTCGCCGCACCGGTGATCTGGCGACGGGTCCCCCGAACTAGGGCAGGTTCGGAACGAGCAAGATCGTGAGTTCACCCTTTGACTCCTGTCTCCGTGAAGTGTGATAATTTGAATGAGTATTATCACTGCGCTAGTATTAACATTTTGTGGTCTGGGAGCAACTTGCACAGAACATAATAGTTTGTGCTCTGGGACCAAAGTATGTAGAACACTATGGTCCGGGCCCAACTTAGGTAGAACAAAATAGAGTCAGGCACTCCGCTGAGATTAAATCAGGGACTTCTATTCTTGGTACGTTAATGGAGTCAGGGACTCTGCTAAGACAACGTCAGGGAGTTGTGGCCTTGGTATATTCAGAGATATTGGGTGAATCACAAAGTAGAGAATTTAATTTCTGTAAATGTGGAATAAAATTGTTGTTCAAACTATTGAGTAAGTGATAAATATGGGTCGGAGAGCGTCAAGGGAGATGGGTTTTTTGCCGGACTGTCGGATGGATTTGGCGGGTTACCGAATGTGGGGTGTGTGCGAATGCGCAGTGTGGGGGCTTGCATGTGTCACCCTCGATGGGCGCAGAGGCATGGTTTATGTACAAGTTTGAAGGAGGTAGAAGATTTGATGGAGACAGGCACTAATCTACCAACGTGATGATTTTTCTTAAAATACATTGATTTGACAAATGAGGGAAGCTCCGCGTGCGCAGAGCATCAAAAAAATTGAACGGACCTCTTGATGTTCCTCCCCACGGAAATCTTTAGTAAAAGGCGAAAGATTTGTGCGATCTGAAGAGAAACAAGTGTACTGACGAAAGCACGACAGAACGAGCTATGTCTATATCCGCAATAGTACTTTAACACACAGGCTAATGCACTACTAACTAATGGGCGACTCCAGTCCTTTGAGCAGCCAATCACTTTTTTTTAATGCTGCCAATCACGTTGCAGCTACTGTATCAGGCAGACCGGGGATAGGAGCAGCGTTGTGGTGTAAGATGAAGCAGGGCATAGACATCATCATGTGGGTGTTGATCGGTTAGATTTATCGAAGTGTAGTGAAATTAACAAAGAATTCAAATGATCCAAATGACTTCACAACTATCACAAATTAACTCATTAACAACACTAGTTCACAGGTAACATGTTTACCTTTCACCATTACCTTCTCAAGAGTTCTAGGTTTAGAGGAGAGATAATGCTTGATATTGACAATGAAGAGGGGCACACCATTCCTGGAAGTACTGCAATACCAGGTCGATGCGTGGAGTGGATGGAGCAAGCCCCTAGGCCATCTCCCAGTTCCAAAAATCAATTTAATATATGGTCCCCCGATAGGGGAGGTATCAGATATTAAACTGATAAGAACAGATACTACACTTGATCTTAGCCAAAAGGCCGAGAAGCGATAACCCAGTGGCCGGCAGGAAGGACGGCTTCCTTCCAGCCATTACGAGCTATAGTAATGGTTACAAAGATCACATGACGACAAAGGCACACTTTGTACGACAAGCTAAAACTACACACAGTCTGTTTGATAATGGAAAACTGTGTTGCTTTTCTGTGTTTAAATGGAGCAAATGCTTCAAAAATGTGCTGTGGTTCAGGTCATGTGACTCACAACGGTCCAATAGGAAAGTAGCAATAACCTAAACCTATTTACCAGCAACCAAGGTTCTCCTTTTGGCAACCAATATCCTTAGCAGTGAAAAGCCATTTGTTTGAACATTATTTGCAAAAAATGAAAACAAATCAACAGCCCCTGCCTAATGTATTACTTCCTGTCCCCTGCACTTGTGATGAACAAAGACAACTTTCCACTAGTATGTCACAAAATCGATCAACTCACAATTCAACTAGTATTGTCCACTTCAAAGATATTTAATTCAAATGATATAAATTATAACTGGATTGAACAATCACCTCACAGGCAAAATACACAAGAATTGAAAACCAGTGATTGATACAAACACAAAAATGATTTGAAGAAGAAAATACTACAATTTTCAGTTATGCCTCTATCACCTTGGCCTTGTTGTAAAGATCATTGTGTGGCCATTTTGAAAGCATCACAGAACCCAAAGGAATGCCAATGTTCAATCGACACATGGAATGCAGCGTGTGAGAATGATATCAACTTTGTTGGATTCGGGTGCACGTCAAATTGAAATTACCCTCCAGTTAAAAGGCAATTTAACAAACGATCGGGGGAGAGCGCGGACGCAGTCCCCCACTCTCAGAAATTGTGCAGTCGAGATTCCCACATTTGGGGAATTCGCAGGGGTCAGCGTGGCCGGGAGTGCAATGGCTGAGCCTCACCCTGGGTGAACCACCTTCATGATCATGGTACCGCCCCTGCCAGGTAAGTATGAGTTGTACACAGACGCAGCACTATGTTCTTTCGCCTGCTCAACATCTTCAGTCATGGGCTCATCGGCACCCCTTTCTTAACCTGCTGCTGAAGTTGTATTTCAGATCTATCTCACTTACTTTGGTGCCGAAAACCGGAGACCCAACAGCCAACAATTGCCGGAGCGACGACGACAGCATCCTCCATTGAAAGGGTCAACTCGACGGACGTTCCCTCGCCGCACCGGTGATCTGGCGACGGGTCCCCCGAACTAGGGCAGGTTCGGAACGAGCAAGATCGTGAGTTCACCCTTTGACTCCTGTCTCCGTGAAGTGTGATAATTTGAATGAGTATTATCACTGCGCTAGTATTAACATTTTGTGGTCTGGGAGCAACTTGCACAGAACATAATAGTTTGTGCTCTGGGACCAAAGTATGTAGAACACTATGGTCCGGGCCCAACTTAGGTAGAACAAAATAGAGTCAGGCACTCCGCTGAGATTAAATCAGGGACTTCTATTCTTGGTACGTTAATGGAGTCAGGGACTCTGCTAAGACAACGTCAGGGAGTTGTGGCCTTGGTATATTCAGAGATATTGGGTGAATCACAAAGTAGAGAATTTAATTTCTGTAAATGTGGAATAAAATTGTTGTTCAAACTATTGAGTAAGTGATAAATATGGGTCGGAGAGCGTCAAGGGAGATGGGTTTTTTGCCGGACTGTCGGATGGATTTGGCGGGTTACCGAATGTGGGGTGTGTGCGAATGCGCAGTGTGGGGGCTTGCATGTGTCACCCTCGATGGGCGCAGAGGCATGGTTTATGTACAAGTTTGAAGGAGGTAGAAGATTTGATGGAGACAGGCACTAATCTACCAACGTGATGATTTTTCTTAAAATACATTGATTTGACAAATGAGGGAAGCTCCGCGTGCGCAGAGCATCAAAAAAATTGAACGGACCTCTTGATGTTCCTCCCCACGGAAATCTTTAGTAAAAGGCGAAAGATTTGTGCGATCTGAAGAGAAACAAGTGTACTGACGAAAGCACGACAGAACGAGCTATGTCTATATCCGCAATAGTACTTTAACACACAGGCTAATGCACTACTAACTAATGGGCGACTCCAGTCCTTTGAGCAGCCAATCACTTTTTTTTAATGCTGCCAATCACGTTGCAGCTACTGTATCAGGCAGACCGGGGATAGGAGCAGCGTTGTGGTGTAAGATGAAGCAGGGCATAGACATCATCATGTGGGTGTTGATCGGTTAGATTTATCGAAGTGTAGTGAAATTAACAAAGAATTCAAATGATCCAAATGACTTCACAACTATCACAAATTAACTCATTAACAACACTAGTTCACAGGTAACATGTTTACCTTTCACCATTACCTTCTCAAGAGTTCTAGGTTTAGAGGAGAGATAATGCTTGATATTGACAATGAAGAGGGGCACACCATTCCTGGAAGTACTGCAATACCAGGTCGATGCGTGGAGTGGATGGAGCAAGCCCCTAGGCCATCTCCCAGTTCCAAAAATCAATTTAATATATGGTCCCCCGATAGGGGACGTATCAGATATTAAACTGATAAGAACAGATACTACACTTGATCTTAGCCAAAAGGCCGAGAAGCGATAACCCAGTGGCCGGCAGGAAGGACGGCTTCCTTCCAGCCATTACGAGCTATAGTAATGGTTACAAAGATCACATGACGACAAAGGCACACTTTGTACGACAAGCTAAAACTACACACAGTCTGTTTGATAATGGAAAACTGTGTTGCTTTTCTGTGTTTAAATGGAGCAAATGCTTCAAAAATGTGCTGTGGTTCAGGTCATGTGACTCACAACGGTCCAATAGGAAAGTAGCAATAACCTAAACCTATTTACCAGCAACCAAGGTTCTCCTTTTGGCAACCAATATCCTTAGCAGTGAAAAGCCATTTGTTTGAACATTATTTGCAAAAAATGAAAACAAATCAACAGCCCCTGCCTAATGTATTACTTCCTGTCCCCTGCACTTGTGATGAACAAAGACAACTTTCCACTAGTATGTCACAAAATCGATCAACTCACAATTCAACTAGTATTGTCCACTTCAAAGATATTTAATTCAAATGATATAAATTATAACTGGATTGAACAATCACCTCACAGGCAAAATACACAAGAATTGAAAACCAGTGATTGATACAAACACAAAAATGATTTGAAGAAGAAAATACTACAATTTTCAGTTATGCCTCTATCACCTTGGCCTTGTTGTAAAGATCATTGTGTGGCCATTTTGAAAGCATCACAGAACCCAAAGGAATGCCAATGTTCAATCGACACATGGAATGCAGCGTGTGAGAATGATATCAACTTTGTTGGATTCGGGTGCACGTCAAATTGAAATTACCCTCCAGTTAAAAGGCAATTTAACAAACGATCGGGGGAGAGCGCGGACGCAGTCCCCCACTCTCAGAAATTGTGCAGTCGAGATTCCCACATTTGGGGAATTCGCAGGGGTCAGCGTGGCCGGGAGTGCAATGGCTGAGCCTCACCCTGGGTGAACCACCTTCATGATCATGGTATCGCCCCTGCCAGGTAAGTATGAGTTGTACACAGACGCAGCACTATGTTCTTTCGCCTGCTCAACATCTTCAGTCATGGGCTCATCGGCACCCCTTTCTTAACCTGCTGCTGAAGTTGTATTTCAGATCTATCTCACTTTGGTGCCGAAAACCGGAGACCCAACAGCCAACAATTGCCGGAGCGACGACGACAGCATCCTCCATTGAAAGGGTCAACTCGACGGACGTTCCCTCGCCGCACCGGTGATCTGGCGACGGGTCCCCCGAACTAGGGCAGGTTCGGAACGAGCAAGATCGTGAGTTCACCCTTTGACTCCTGTCTCCGTGAAGTGTGATAATTTGAATGAGTATTATCACTGCGCTAGTATTAACATTTTGTGGTCTGGGAGCAACTTGCACAGAACATAATAGTTTGTGCTCTGGGACCAAAGTATGTAGAACACTATGGTCCGGGCCCAACTTAGGTAGAACAAAATAGAGTCAGGCACTCCGCTGAGATTAAATCAGGGACTTCTATTCTTGGTACGTTAATGGAGTCAGGGACTCTGCTAAGACAACGTCAGGGAGTTGTGGCCTTGGTATATTCAGAGATATTGGGTGAATCACAAAGTAGAGAATTTAATTTCTGTAAATGTGGAATAAAATTGTTGTTCAAACTATTGAGTAAGTGATAAATATGGGTCGGAGAGCGTCAAGGGAGATGGGTTTTTTGCCGGACTGTCGGATGGATTTGGCGGGTTACCGAATGTGGGGTGTGTGCGAATGCGCAGTGTGGGGGCTTGCATGTGTCACCCTCGATGGGCGCAGAGGCATGGTTTATGTACAAGTTTGAAGGAGGTAGAAGATTTGATGGAGACAGGCACTAATCTACCAACGTGATGATTTTTCTTAAAATACATTGATTTGACAAATGAGGGAAGCTCCGCGTGCGCAGAGCATCAAAAAAATTGAACGGACCTCTTGATGTTCCTCCCCACGGAAATCTTTAGTAAAAGGCGAAAGATTTGTGCGATCTGAAGAGAAACAAGTGTACTGACGAAAGCACGACAGAACGAGCTATGTCTATATCCGCAATAGTACTTTAACACACAGGCTAATGCACTACTAACTAATGGGCGACTCCAGTCCTTTGAGCAGCCAATCACTTTTTTTTAATGCTGCCAATCACGTTGCAGCTACTGTATCAGGCAGACCGGGGATAGGAGCAGCGTTGTGGTGTAAGATGAAGCAGGGCATAGACATCATCATGTGGGTGTTGATCGGTTAGATTTATCGAAGTGTAGTGAAATTAACAAAGAATTCAAATGATCCAAATGACTTCACAACTATCACAAATTAACTCATTAACAACACTAGTTCACAGGTAACATGTTTACCTTTCACCATTACCTTCTCAAGAGTTCTAGGTTTAGAGGAGAGATAATGCTTGATATTGACAACGAAGAGGGGCACACCATTCCTGGAAGTACTGCAATACCAGGTCGATGCGTGGAGTGGATGGAGCAAGCCCCTAGGCCATCTCCCAGTTCCAAAAATCAATTTAATATATGGTCCCCCGATAGGGGACGTATCAGATATTAAACTGATAAGAACAGATACTACACTTGATCTTAGCCAAAAGGCCGAGAAGCGATAACCCAGTGGCCGGCAGGAAGGACGGCTTCCTTCCAGCCATTACGAGCTATAGTAATGGTTACAAAGATCACATGACGACAAAGGCACACTTTGTACGACAAGCTAAAACTACACACAGTCTGTTTGATAATGGAAAACTGTGTTGCTTTTCTGTGTTTAAATGGAGCAAATGCTTCAAAAATGTGCTGTGGTTCAGGTCATGTGACTCACAACGGTCCAATAGGAAAGTAGCAATAACCTAAACCTATTTACCAGCAACCAAGGTTCTCCTTTTGGCAACCAATATCCTTAGCAGTGAAAAGCCATTTGTTTGAACATTATTTGCAAAAAATGAAAACAAATCAACAGCCCCTGCCTAATGTATTACTTCCTGTCCCCTGCACTTGTGATGAACAAAGACAACTTTCCACTAGTATGTCACAAAATCGATCAACTCACAATTCAACTAGTATTGTCCACTTCAAAGATATTTAATTCAAATGATATAAATTATAACTGGATTGAACAATCACCTCACAGGCAAAATACACAAGAATTGAAAACCAGTGATTGATACAAACACAAAAATGATTTGAAGAAGAAAATACTACAATTTTCAGTTATGCCTCTATCACCTTGGCCTTGTTGTAAAGATCATTGTGTGGCCATTTTGAAAGCATCACAGAACCCAAAGGAATGCCAATGTTCAATCGACACATGGAATGCAGCGTGTGAGAATGATATCAACTTTGTTGGATTCGGGTGCACGTCAAATTGAAATTACCCTCCAGTTAAAAGGCAATTTAACAAACGATCAGGGGAGAGCGCGGACGCAGTCCCCCACTCTCAGAAATTGTGCAGTCGAGATTCCCACGTTTGGGGAATTCGCAGGGGTCAGCGTGGCCGGGAGTGCAATGGCTGAGCCTCACCCTGGGTGAACCACCTTCATGATCGTGGTATCGCCCCTGCCAGGTAAGTATGAGTTGTACACAGACGCAGCACTATGTTCTTTCGCCTGCTCAACATCTTCAGTCATGGGCTCATCGGCACCCCTTTCTTAACCTGCTGCTGAAGTTGTATTTCAGATCTATCTCACTTTGGTGCCGAAAACCGGAGACCCAACAGCCAACAATTGCCGGAGCGACGACGACAGCATCCTCCATTGAAAGGGTCAACTCGACGGACGTTCCCTCGCCGCACCGGTGATCTGGCGACGGGTCCCCCGAACTAGGGCAGGTTCGGAACGAGCAAGATCGTGAGTTCACCCTTTGACTCCTGTCTCCGTGAAGTGTGATAATTTGAATGAGTATTATCACTGCGCTAGTATTAACATTTTGTGGTCTGGGAGCAACTTGCACAGAACATAATAGTTTGTGCTCTGGGACCAAAGTATGTAGAACACTATGGTCCGGGCCCAACTTAGGTAGAACAAAATAGAGTCAGGCACTCCGCTGAGATTAAATCAGGGACTTCTATTCTTGGTACGTTAATGGAGTCAGGGACTCTGCTAAGACAACGTCAGGGAGTTGTGGCCTTGGTATATTCAGAGATATTGGGTGAATCACAAAGTAGAGAATTTAATTTCTGTAAATGTGGAATAAAATTGTTGTTCAAACTATTGAGTAAGTGATAAATATGGGTCGGAGAGCGTCAAGGGAGATGGGTTTTTTGCCGGACTGTCGGATGGATTTGGCGGGTTACCGAATGTGGGGTGTGTGCGAATGCGCAGTGTGGGGGCTTGCATGTGTCACCCTCGATGGGCGCAGAGGCATGGTTTATGTACAAGTTTGAAGGAGGTAGAAGATTTGATGGAGACAGGCACTAATCTACCAACGTGATGATTTTTCTTAAAATACATTGATTTGACAAATGAGGGAAGCTCCGCGTGCGCAGAGCATCAAAAAAATTGAACGGACCTCTTGATGTTCCTCCCCACGGAAATCTTTAGTAAAAGGCGAAAGATTTGTGCGATCTGAAGAGAAACAAGTGTACTGACGAAAGCACGACAGAACGAGCTATGTCTATATCCGCAATAGTACTTTAACACACAGGCTAATGCACTACTAACTAATGGGCGACTCCAGTCCTTTGAGCAGCCAATCACTTTTTTTTAATGCTGCCAATCACGTTGCAGCTACTGTATCAGGCAGACCGGGGATAGGAGCAGCGTTGTGGTGTAAGATGAAGCAGGGCATAGACATCATCATGTGGGTGTTGATCGGTTAGATTTATCGAAGTGTAGTGAAATTAACAAAGAATTCAAATGATCCAAATGACTTCACAACTATCACAAATTAACTCATTAACAACACTAGTTCACAGGTAACATGTTTACCTTTCACCATTACCTTCTCAAGAGTTCTAGGTTTAGAGGAGAGATAATGCTTGATATTGACAATGAAGAGGGGCACACCATTCCTGGAAGTACTGCAATACCAGGTCGATGCGTGGAGTGGATGGAGCAAGCCCCTAGGCCATCTCCCAGTTCCAAAAATCAATTTAATATATGGTCCCCCGATAGGGGACGTATCAGATATTAAACTGATAAGAACAGATACTACACTTGATCTTAGCCAAAAGGCCGAGAAGCGATAACCCAGTGGCCGGCAGGAAGGACGGCTTCCTTCCAGCCATTACGAGCTATAGTAATGGTTACAAAGATCACATGACGACAAAGGCACACTTTGTACGACAAGCTAAAACTACACACAGTCTGTTTGATAATGGAAAACTGTGTTGCTTTTCTGTGTTTAAATGGAGCAAATGCTTCAAAAATGTGCTGTGGTTCAGGTCATGTGACTCACAACGGTCCAATAGGAAAGTAGCAATAACCTAAACCTATTTACCAGCAACCAAGGTTCTCCTTTTGGCAACCAATATCCTTAGCAGTGAAAAGCCATTTGTTTGAACATTATTTGCAAAAAATGAAAACAAATCAACAGCCCCTGCCTAATGTATTACTTCCTGTCCCCTGCACTTGTGATGAACAAAGACAACTTTCCACTAGTATGTCACAAAATCGATCAACTCACAATTCAACTAGTATTGTCCACTTCAAAGATATTTAATTCAAATGATATAAATTATAACTGGATTGAACAATCACCTCACAGGCAAAATACACAAGAATTGAAAACCAGTGATTGATACAAACACAAAAATGATTTGAAGAAGAAAATACTACAATTTTCAGTTATGCCTCTATCACCTTGGCCTTGTTGTAAAGATCATTGTGTGGCCATTTTGAAAGCATCACAGAACCCAAAGGAATGCCAATGTTCAATCGACACATGGAATGCAGCGTGTGAGAATGATATCAACTTTGTTGGATTCGGGTGCACGTCAAATTGAAATTACCCTCCAGTTAAAAGGCAATTTAACAAACGATCAGGGGAGAGCGCGGACGCAGTCCCCCACTCTCAGAAATTGTGCAGTCGAGATTCCCACATTTGGGGAATTCGCAGGGGTCAGCGTGGCCGGGAGTGCAATGGCTGAGCCTCACCCTGGGTGAACCACCTTCATGATCGTGGTATCGCCCCTGCCAGGTAAGTATGAGTTGTACACAGACGCAGCACTATGTTCTTTCGCCTGCTCAACATCTTCAGTCATGGGCTCATCGGCACCCCTTTCTTAACCTGCTGCTGAAGTTGTATTTCAGATCTATCTCACTTTGGTGCCGAAAACCGGAGACCCAACAGCCAACAATTGCCGGAGCGACGACGACAGCATCCTCCATTGAAAGGGTCAACTCGACGGACGTTCCCTCGCCGCACCGGTGATCTGGCGACGGGTCCCCCGAACTAGGGCAGGTTCGGAACGAGCAAGATCGTGAGTTCACCCTTTGACTCCTGTCTCCGTGAAGTGTGATAATTTGAATGAGTATTATCACTGCGCTAGTATTAACATTTTGTGGTCTGGGAGCAACTTGCACAGAACATAATAGTTTGTGCTCTGGGACCAAAGTATGTAGAACACTATGGTCCGGGCCCAACTTAGGTAGAACAAAATAGAGTCAGGCACTCCGCTGAGATTAAATCAGGGACTTCTATTCTTGGTACGTTAATGGAGTCAGGGACTCTGCTAAGACAACGTCAGGGAGTTGTGGCCTTGGTATATTCAGAGATATTGGGTGAATCACAAAGTAGAGAATTTAATTTCTGTAAATGTGGAATAAAATTGTTGTTCAAACTATTGAGTAAGTGATAAATATGGGTCGGAGAGCGTCAAGGGAGATGGGTTTTTTGCCGGACTGTCGGATGGATTTGGCGGGTTACCGAATGTGGGGTGTGTGCGAATGCGCAGTGTGGGGGCTTGCATGTGTCACCCTCTCTGGGCGCAGAGGCATGGTTTATGTACAAGTTTGAAGGAGGTAGAAGATTTGATGGAGACAGGCACTAATCTACCAATGTGATGATTTTTCTTAAAATACATTGATTTGACAAATGAGGGAAGCTCCGCGTGCGCAGAGCATCAAAAAAATTGAACGGGCCTCTTGATGTTCCTCCCCACGGAAATCTTTAGTAAAAGGCGAAAGATTTGTGCGATCTGAAGAGAAACAAGTGTACTGACGAAAGCACGACAGAACGAGCTATGTCTATATCCGCAATAGTACTTTAACACACAGGCTAATGCACTACTAACTAATGGGCGACTCCAGTCCTTTGAGCAGCCAATCACTTTTTTTTAATGCTGCCAATCACGTTGCAGCTACTGTATCAGGCAGACCGGGGATAGGAGCAGCGTTGTGGTGTAAGATGAAGCAGGGCATAGACATCATCATGTGGGTGTTGATCGGTTAGATTTATCGAAGTGTAGTGAAATTAACAAAGAATTCAAATGATCCAAATGACTTCACAACTATCACAAATTAACTCAATAACAACACTAGTTCACAGGTAGCGTGTTTACCTTTCACCATTACCTTCTCAAGAGTTCTAGGTTTAGAGGGGAGATATTGCTTGATATTGACAATGAAGGGGGGCACACCATTCCTGGAAGTACTGCAATACCAGGTCGATGCGTGGAGTGGATGGAGCAAGCCCCTAGGCCATCTCCCAGTTCCAAAAATCAATTTAATATATGGTCCCCAGATAGGGGACGTATCAGATATTAAACTGATAAGAACAGATACTACACTTGATCTTAGCCAAAAGGCCGAGAAGCGATAACCCAGTGGCCGGCAGGAAGGACGGCTTCCTTCCAGCCATTACGAGCTATAGTAATGGTTACAAAGATCACATGACGACAAAGGCACACTTTGTACGACAAGCTAAAACTACACACAGTCTGTTTGATAATGGAAAACTGTGTTGCTTTTCTGTGTTTAAATGGAGCAAATGCTTCAAAAATGTGCTGTGGTTCAGGTCATGTGACTCACAACGGTCCAATAGGAAAGTAGCAATAACCTAAACCTATTTACCAGCAACCAAGGTTCTCCTTTTGGCAACCAATATCCTTAGCAGTGAAAAGCCATTTGTTTGAACATTATTTGCAAAAAATGAAAACAAATCAACAGCCCCTGCCTAATGTATTACTTCCTGTCCCCTGCACTTGTGATGAACAAAGACAACTTTCCACTAGTATGTCACAAAATCGATCAACTCACAATTCAACTAGTATTGTCCACTTCAAAGATATTTAATTCAAATGATATAAATTATAACTGGATTGAACAATCACCTCACAGGCAAAATACACAAGAATTGAAAACCAGTGATTGATACAAACACAAAAATGATTTGAAGAAGAAAATACTACAATTTTCAGTTATGCCTCTATCACCTTGGCCTTGTTGTAAAGATCATTGTGTGGCCATTTTGAAAGCATCACAGAACCCAAAGGAATGCCAATGTTCAATCGACACATGGAATGCAGCGTGTGAGAATGATATCAACTTTGTTGGATTCGGGTGCACGACCAATTGAAATTACCCTCCAGTTAAAAGGCAATTTAACAAACGATCAGGGGAGAGCGCGGACGCAGTCCCCCACTCTCAGAAATTGTGCAGTCGAGATTCCCACATTTGGGGAATTCGCAGGGGTCAGCGTGGCCGGGAGTGCAATGGCTGAGCCTCACCCTGGGTGAACCACCTTCATGATCGTGGTATCGCCCCTGCCAGGTAAGTATGAGTTGTACACAGACGCAGCACTATGTTCTTTCGCCTGCTCAACATCTTCAGTCATGGGCTCATCGGCACCCCTTTCTTAACCTGCTGCTGAAGTTGTATTTCAGATCTATCTCACTTTGGTGCCGAAAACCGGAGACCCAACAGCCAACAATTGCCGGAGCGACGACGACAGCATCCTCCATTGAAAGGGTCAACTCGACGGACGTTCCCTCGCCGC
Source organism: Stigmatopora nigra (assembly GCF_051989575.1). Classification (NCBI taxonomy): domain Eukaryota; kingdom Metazoa; phylum Chordata; class Actinopteri; order Syngnathiformes; family Syngnathidae; genus Stigmatopora; species Stigmatopora nigra. The sequence goes on from NW_027551605.1 coordinate 2,218,575, forward strand.
ACCGGTGATCTGGCGACGGGTCCCCCGAACTAGGGCAGGTTCGGAACGAGCAAGATCGTGAGTTCACCCTTTGACTCCTGTCTCCGTGAAGTGTGATAATTTGAATGAGTATTATCACTGCGCTAGTATTAACATTTTGTGGTCTGGGAGCAACTTGCACAGAACATAATAGTTTGTGCTCTGGGACCAAAGTATGTAGAACACTATGGTCCGGGCCCAACTTAGGTAGAACAAAATAGAGTCAGGCACTCCGCTGAGATTAAATCAGGGACTTCTATTCTTGGTACGTTAATGGAGTCAGGGACTCTGCTAAGACAACGTCAGGGAGTTGTGGCCTTGGTATATTCAGAGATATTGGGTGAATCACAAAGTAGAGAATTTAATTTCTGTAAATGTGGAATAAAATTGTTGTTCAAACTATTGAGTAAGTGATAAATATGGGTCGGAGAGCGTCAAGGGAGATGGGTTTTTTGCCGGACTGTCGGATGGATTTGGCGGGTTACCGAATGTGGGGTGTGTGCGAATGCGCAGTGTGGGGGCTTGCATGTGTCACCCTCTCTGGGCGCAGAGGCATGGTTTATGTACAAGTTTGAAGGAGGTAGAAGATTTGATGGAGACAGGCACTAATCTACCAATGTGATGATTTTTCTTAAAATACATTGATTTGACAAATGAGGGAAGCTCCGCGTGCGCAGAGCATCAAAAAAATTGAACGGGCCTCTTGATGTTCCTCCCCACGGAAATCTTTAGTAAAAGGCGAAAGATTTGTGCGATCTGAAGAGAAACAAGTGTACTGACGAAAGCACGACAGAACGAGCTATGTCTATATCCGCAATAGTACTTTAACACACAGGCTAATGCACTACTAACTAATGGGCGACTCCAGTCCTTTGAGCAGCCAATCACTTTTTTTTAATGCTGCCAATCACGTTGCAGCTACTGTATCAGGCAGACCGGGGATAGGAGCAGCGTTGTGGTGTAAGATGAAGCAGGGCATAGACATCATCATGTGGGTGTTGATCGGTTAGATTTATCGAAGTGTAGTGAAATTAACAAAGAATTCAAATGATCCAAATGACTTCACAACTATCACAAATTAACTCAGTAACAACACTAGTTCACAGGTAACGTGTTCACCTTTCACCATTACCTTCTCAAGAGTTCTAGGTTTAGAGGAGAGATAATGCTTGATATTGACAATGAAGAGGGGCACACCATTCCTGGAAGTACTGCAATACCAGGTCGATGCGTGGAGTGGATGGAGCAAGCCCCTAGGCCATCTCCCAGTTCCAAAAATCAATTTAATATATGGTCCCCAGATAGGGGACGTATCAGATATTAAACTGATAAGAACAGATACTACACTTGATCTTAGCCAAAAGCCCGAGAAGCGATAACCCAGTGGCCGGCAGGAAGGACGGCTTCC